>NC_134360.1:249941893-249984393 GCF_048569485.1 Anomaloglossus baeobatrachus | reverse complement strand
CTTCTGTCTTCTACGTGGTGTCACCTGGACCTCTGGGTCCCAGGATCTTCACCAGGAAGCGTCTCCTTCTGTTCCTCTGCTCCTGCCTGACTTGGAGCTTTCTTTCCTTCTTTCTTTCTTTCTTTCTTTCTTTTCTCCTCCTTGCCTGCCTCCAGCAGGCCTCCTCCTCCCTCCTTTCTCTCGTTCTTCTTCTCCAACTACATGCTAGCTCCTCACTCTTTCACTCCCTGAGGTAAACTGAAACTAACTTGACCTTCCTTTCTCTATCTGCTCTCAGATGGCTCCTCCCACCTCCCCAGTTGCTAAGCTACCACCCTATGGGAGCAGGGATGGGTCTTACGACCCCTCCCAGCATGCAGCATGGGAGGGTTTTCTGCCACTATCCCTGGTCCCAGTGTGTTCCTAGCAATGGGTGTAGTGTGGATTTACCAGGGGACCGGAGTTCACTCCCTTCCTCACCCAGAATGGGGCATCACACCGCTGATGGGGTGCAATGACCTGTGGCGACGGAAGCCTCAGGGGCGCCACAGATGCGTACCGGCGATATTGATATGGGCAGCGATTTGCCCGTGATGCACAAATAGTGGGGGCGGGTGCTATTGCTAGCGATGTCGCTGCGTGTAAAGCAGCCTTAAGAGATGGCTGAGCGAATGGTTGGGAAAGAGAAATCAAGAGGGGGTAAATCAAGAAGAGGGTTCAAAGTGAGAAGACGTGGTCTCGGTATAATGGCCAGTCAGGGAAACTGAGGTAATCTTTGGAAGTCCGGAGCCTACGGCTCACCCCGGTGGGCTTGAGTATTTTAGAAAGAAATACCCTTAGGATGTAGCAGTACTAACATTGTTTAACAGGTTACCAAAGATTGCTGCAGTGGTGGGGTTAGCCGGTGATAGAGCGAGTTTAGAAGAGGTGTTAGATAAGATAGATTTAAAGTAGTTGAGGGAGGAGTGAGAGATGGCAAGACGAATGGTTGGGAAAGAGAGCTCTAGAGGGGGTCAGTAAAGAATAAGGTTCAAAGGGAGAAGACATAGTGTCATTGCTAGGGCCAGTCAGAGAAACCGAGGTAACCTCTGGAGGTCCGGAACCTATGACTCACCCTGGTGAGCTTAGAGAATCACCCCAGTAGAGAGCTGTTGGTGCCCCAGAAGCAGATGAAGGTGAGCGGTATTAGGGGGAAGGGGGCACAGATCCCGGAGTATTGAGGACGCGGTCCAAGATAGCGGGGGACAGAAAAAAGAGTTATACCCCACTGAGAAAGAAAGAAAGGAAGGCCATGTTTGTTGTAACGGTGTTAAGAATAAAAGAAAACAAAAACTGGTTGGATTAGTGAACTTAGGGGTGACAGCAAGGGTGACTGACACCGGCGCGCAACAACAACAAGTGTCGTGCCCCGCCCGAAGTCAGTTCCATACAAAGTTCTCCTTAGTGGAGGAGAGTGATGCCCGCTTGGCCCGGGGCCGGTACCATTCTCCAGCAGCACAAAAATGAGTTTGGGGTACTGCCCTGATGGCGGCGGTCTCGGCTTTGCAGATGCCAATAAGCATTTTAGTGTCACATGCCGGCTAAGAAGCGGAACACTTTCCAGACAGGGCAAGCCCTGCATTATACTGGGAGAAGTCGCGAGCTGAACTCACCTTCCTAGAAGTTACTATAATAAGTGATTATCACATTACATTCCTAACTCAATGGTCTCTAACTTCATTCCTAGACTCTCGGCGGCTTTTCAACATGGGATTTTTAGGAAAGCTGCTCTGAACAGTTTGTGGCTTAAAAAAAACGATTTTAATTGCCATAAAGAATGTTATTTAATGTGATCCATACAGAAATATGAGAGGAAACGTCAACAACAAAGGAGATCGAAACACTGAAAAACAGCGAAGCAATAAACATCAGACGTCTGAAACGAAAACAAAGGAAATTAGACGATTCTTAAGGGTTTTGTCAGCGGTTACAGAGAGATGCTCGTTATGCCGAGGAGGAATATTTGTGAATGTCTTTGTACGGGCGGATGTGGCCTAGGATTTGGAAATCTGTTACTGGAGAGTCTAAGACGATGCAGGCAGCGACTCGCTGTGTGATCCTTTCACATCAATGAGATTTTCCATAGTTGTTTAATCTTGAAGACATCTTGCATTTACGGAAAATACTCATATTTTTTTTGCAATTCAGTAGAAGCCTCCACGCCAACGCAGCCCCGTAGTGGACTACACACGTATCTTCATATTACAAAATACTGAGTGCCGAATGCCAGAAGGGCTGATGGTCCTCACCTATTTTCTGCCATGGACAGGGCTGCCACTAGGAATTTCAGGGCCCCATACTGGCAAAATGTTTGGGCCCCCTTGGGACTCCGCCCAGGCTCCACCCCAGCTCCGCCTCCACTCCTCAAACCTCCTACAGTTTCACTGCCACTCTTGGAAAAACACTGGGAGGGTGGCACACAGCACTGGGAAGGTGGCACACAGCAGTGGGAGGCAGGAGGCTCACAGCAGAGAGGCAGGAGGCTCACAGCAAAGAGGCAGGAGGCTCGCAGCAGACAGGCAAGAGGCTCGCAGCAGAGAGGCAAGAGGCTCACAGCAGAGAGGCAAGAGGCTCACAGCAGAGAGGCAAGAGGCTCGCAGCAGAGAGGCAAGAGGCTCACAGCAGAGAGGCAAGAGGCTCACAGCAGAGAGGCAAGAGGCTCACAGCAGAGAGGCAAGAGGCTCACAGCAGAGAGGCAAGAGGCTCACAGCAGGGAGGCAGGAGACCACAGGCTGGAGGTTCCCCACCCCTGATCTAGCTGAAGCAAGATGGGCTGGGGTCGGCAGCCATGGGCAAAGATCAGTGGATCAGTGGGCCATCCCCCAGCAGAGATCAGCGGGCCCCGGGCAGAGATCAGCCTCCCTGGGCTGGGATCAGCGGGCAGTTGGCCCCGGGCAGAGAACAGCCCCCCCCCCGGGCTGGGATCAGCGGGTAGGCCACCTCACCACCTCACCCTCCCCATTTCCCCTCCAATCTTCAGCTTACAACGCTTACCTGTCCCGCTGGCTGCCGCGTCCTCGCCCCCTCAGTCTTAGAGTGATGACCTCACCACCCTGCTGCACGGCCTGGCGATGACGCGCAGGCACCCTGCTCTGCTCCAATGACCCTGCCTTCACTCCAGCACATGGCTAATTTGTATGCTCCACCCCTTCACATGCAAATTAGTAATGTCTGGTAGTGAAGCCACACAGTGGGCCTCTCTGCTGCTGCTGTGACTGAAGCCTGGTGAAGAGAAGGGGCCCATCCTGCCTGGCACTAAAGATAAGTATTTACCCCGGGCCTGGCCGGGCCCCCTCTCTTCACAGGGCCCGGTACACCAGTCACAGTAGTAATGCCCTGATGGCGGCTCTGGAGATGGACATTTAGTACACAAATTCTGTGCCTTCCCCACACTACAACATAGGACTGGCTGAAAAACAGTGGCTTTTTTCTAGATGCTGGGTGCCTGCACTAGTTGCACTCTCTGTTGGTTGTTTGCTTGGTTATATAGCTGTAATGCAAGTCACTACTTACGAATAGTACAGACGGAAGAGTAGTCAGGCAATCTGGGGTGTGGTAGCAGGAGGACAAGTATAGATACAGGGAAAACTCAGAGGCGTAGTCAGGTCAGAATCGGAGGGTCAGAATTCCAGGACAGCACATAATAGATTCAGGGAGAAAACTGAGATGTGGTCAGGTCACGGTCTGAGGTCCAAAGCCAGGAGGTCACGACAGGAACAGGGAGAGGGCAGAGAGGAGTCAAGAAACAAAGATGAGAACAAATGCAGAAACACAGGCCAACAGCACAACTGCAGAACCAGAATGTACAACTGGCAAGGTTCTCAGAGAGCATGCTCAGTAAATAAGCAGAGCAATGACCAGGAAGGTGGGACACCTGAGTAATCAGCACCTCCCAGAACCAGCATGGAATCCTGCCCTGTCAATTAACCTGCCAGCTCAGTAGTTCAGAAAAACAGAGCAGAGCATCTCCTAATGTTCAAGATGCTCTACAGAGAAGAATGGTGTCACTGCCAGCTCAGTAGTCCAGGAAAGCGCAGCAGAGCATCTCCTAGCATGCAATATGCGCTACACAGATTAATCGTATCACTGTCAGCACATTAGTCCAGGAAAGCACAGCAAAGCATCTCCTAGTGTGCAGAATGCTCTGCACAGAGTAATCATGTTCCTGCCAGCTCAGTAGTCCAGGAACGCGTAGCAGAGCATCTCCTAGTGTGCAAGATGCTCTGCCCAGAGGAACTGTGAAAATAGCACTGTGTACTTACAATTACTCATTTTGTCATTCTACCCAGTCAATTCTTCTGTTTTCCATTAGGTCCATAACATCACGTGATTAAAAATAGACTAGTTGATTTCTTCTAAGCTCTGTGTACAGTAGAAACAGAAAGTCTCTATTCTCTGCATGAGTAATCACTGCAAAAGACCCTGGCAGGAGGGAGCAGCTGGGTCAGGAGTTGAAGAGTGGAATGATTCATGCAGGGAAAAAAGACTTCCTGTTTCTACAGGAAGAGCAGAGAAAAGAGAAGAATTTACTGGGTAGAAGGCAAAATGAGCAATTGTAAGTACACAATGCTATATAATATGATGATTGCAATATATTAACAGGATATAACTTTGATAGGAGTGTTTTTTCAAGATCTTATCATGGAACAAGGTAGGTTTGGGTAAAGACTTCCTTCCATATGCATTTGATTAAAGTTAATCAAACCCTCTAATATTAGCAGGATTGACCAATGGACTGGTTATATCATATATATGGCCCCTTCCCAACTCTTCCCCAATCGGGAACTCAGGATCTGACCTGCATAATTTTAGCACCTGCCTATTTGTGTTCTCCCTGCAGATAAGTCGCCGCCATAGCAGTATGGCAGCAGCACTCTCATAGTGAACACAGGAACACTCGGCAGCGTCAAGCATTTTTGTGTTTATTGAAGAAATAGCTGTTGGCCAAATAATCATCATCTAGCAGTTATCTTTTGTATATGGGGCTTTTCACCCCCCCCCAAAAAAAAAAAGGGTGGGGGCTTATCTTAAAATCAATAAAACATTATCTTCCAATGACAATCTCTGCACAGGAGGACAAAAGATGCATTTCCTAAAATTTACAAAAGATTGATTGGCACCCAATTCAATTCAATTTACACTTTTATCCAAGTGATAATAAACCAGGATGGAAATGATCAAATAATTTCTTATTTGCAAACTGTAGACTGGCGCTTTACTTTTTTTTTATTTTGCCAACTGGAGGAGAAGAAATGTGAATCGGCTTTTGGATATATTCCCCTTATTTTCACCTCTAGTGTTAACAAAATAACTTTTTTAGAAATAAAAGTTCTTATCTACTTTTAGTCATAGGGCACTTTATTAAAGTCTTAGACAAAAGTGCGGATAAACATTGTGGAGTGGGGCCCAGAGGTTCAGGGAAACTCTCTTAAAGGAGGCAATTTTCAACAAATCCTATTACTTTCTCAAGTTGACCTGGTCTAAGTTAAAATGGTTCTCTAGAGAAAACAGGTTATCAACCAAGACGATAACTTGCTGTTCGGTTGGGCTGCCGGAAGCGCTCAGCAGTGTCACAGGGAATGAATAGATCATGTGTATTGCTGCTCCATTCTAATGGGAATTTAAATGCCCTTCCTGCTGATTGGTCGGTGCCCCAGTGGTCAAACCCCCACGGATCATCAAGTTATCATCTTTGATGAGATTTTAATGAACAACCCCTTTAACCTTCGTCAGGCTGCATAATTTTACAACGTTAACAGCGACCCCTTATCTCGGAAGGGGGTGGAGATATTTTATTGAAATTTGGCCAATATATTCTGGACCAAAACTGCAGAGATGTCACGAAATGTCAGCCCTCTACGGCTTTTGGAAAAAAAAATGTATTGCAATTTTAAAACGGAATAGTTACAATTGTACCTATTCAGCCGGACAAAGGTTAACTTGAGTATGCACCAGGTCACAAATGTCTGTTAGGAGACGAGAGGGGCGTCACACAACTTTCTGCTTCCAACAAAGCAAAACAGTACACTAGATCATTTAAATATTAGGGATGATCGAATACCTCAAATATTCGTCAACCCCCATATTCACCGAATAGGTCGCCGCTATTCGACTATTTGCGAAAAATGATGCACAATGTAAGTCTATGGGAAACCCGAATAGTTGCCGAATAGCAACTATTCGGGCTTCCCATAGACTTACATTGCGCATCGAATATTCGCATAGCGGTGACCTATTCTTCGAATATTCGCAAAACCGAATATTGCCGAATATTTGTGATATTCGATCATCCCTATTAAATATCATTTTTATTGCTTGAACTTGTTGAATATTGGGATCCATCTTATAAATTAATCAAAAATGTAGTATTTTCAAAAAATGCTGTTATTAAAGGCAGTTTCTGGTTGCAATTTGGTGCTTTTCAGAAGAAGAAACTTTAACCCTGAAGGCACCTATACCTATTAGGCCAATATTGGCCAAACCAGCCAATATCGATGGGTTAAGCCTGACAATCTAATATGTATGGTGGTTCCCAACAGATGCTGCTACTCCAGTCAGTCTCCAGTGACAAGTGAGCTGCCTGCAGGTCCAGTGTTTCAGTGCGTCAGAGATCACTCTTTAATGTATGTCTATGAGAGCCTCATTCTGGCCTAGTTCTGGCTCTCATAGATTTGCATTGAGAGCTTGTGATGTAAGTTCTGATTTCTGACCAGTCAGAAGTTGCGGTATCAAGATTAGAGATGAGCGAACCTGAGGTTCAGTGTTCTGTTTTCCTCCAAACATCAACTTTTTAAAAAAGAAACAGAGTTCGGATTCGGAGTTCGGATTTGGTGTTCTAATTTGGAGTTCGGGCACTTTACGTATTCTGACCACTCGCGTGAGCATCACTGTGCTCAGGTATGCTCATTGCATAGCCCAGTGCGAGGCGATTGCAGTGTTTGAATGTCACAAACATTGGGGGATCAGTGCCCTTCATATTCCACAGGTAAGATCTGGGGTGCCAAAATTAAAACGGGCCACTTCAGCACCAATGATGAGGAACGTCCTGGACGACCGAGAGTGGTTGATGTTCCGGAGATCGTCGATGCTGTGCACAACCTCATACTGGAGAATCCACAAATTTCAGCTAAAGCAATAGCAGACATCATGAGGATTTCCCGTGAATGTGTTTGTGTCATTATCCATGAACATTTGGACATGAGGAAGCGATCTGCAAAGTGGGTCCGAAAATGTCTGACAACAGATCAGAGAAGCAGCGATTGAAAAGTTCCCGGTCCATTTGTCAGCGTTTCCGGACTGATAAGAATTTCCTGGATCCACTGGTCACTATGGATGAGACCTGGATTGATTTGTATGACCCTGAAAACAAGGAGCAGTCAAAAGACTGGAGGCACAGTGCTTCTCCTCGTCCAAAGAAGTTCATGGTGCAAAAATCATCCACTAAGGTGATGGCGCCTGTGTTCTGGGATAAGGAGGGTGTGCTGCTAGTGGACTACCTTCAAAAGGATTCCACCATCTATGCAATGTATTACACTGAACTTTTGGGCCAATTGAAGGCAGCTCTGAAGACCAAAAGGCGTAGCAAGCTGTCCAAAGGAATCTTGTTCCTGCAAGACAATGCCTCCGCTCACACTGCACAAGCGACCATGGCAAAATTGGCGGAGCCGGGCTTCCAGCTGGTGACCAGCCACCTTATTTACTAGATCTAGCTCCTTCCGACTACCATCTGTTTCCAAACCTGAATAAACACCTCAAGGGTACCAAATCTAACACCATTTCTAATGCTATGGCTGCTATGGATGCTTGGTTTGAGAAACAACCAAAACCCTTCAGTTTGCTAGGCTTACAGAACTTGGAATACCGATGTAAGAAGTGTGTTGTCATCAGTGGAGAGTATGTGGGATAAATGGAACGTTTCATCATCTTATCTCATTTCTTTCTGGGTAAAGCCAAAGAATTTTCAGCAGGCCCTCGTATATTCAAATGACCTAGGTTAGAGATTGGATCCTGAGTGATTGGGAAGTTATTGTCTATCTATTGACAATGGGTGTCTCCTGACTCTACCTTGGCAGATGATGTCCGGGGAGAGAAGGATCCGACACGTTGGATTTCCAATGGCCGATCGTTGTTTTATATAAACTTTCAGGCCAGAATAGTTATATATTCACATGACCTAGGTTAGAGAAGACTCCTGTCATTGGATGCCTCCATGGAAGGAGAGATTTGTCAACAGAGACCTCCAAGTGAGGCTTAGGGGTACTTTGAACGTTGCGACATCGCTACTGCGATATCGTCGGGGTCAAACCGAAAGTGACGCACATCCGGCGCCGGTAACGACGTTGCAACGTGTAAAGCCTAGATGCGCTGATAAACCGGTGATCTGTGTAGCGTCGGACATTTTCATAATGTCGCACCAATAGGAGATACGATGTTGTTCCTCGTTCCTGCGGCAGCACACATCGCTGCGTATGAAGCCGCAGAAGCGAGGAACATCTCTTTACCTGCCTCAACCGGCTATGCGAAAGGAAGGAGGTGGGCGGGATGTTTACCTCCCACTCATCTCCGCCCCTCTGCTTCTATTGGCCGCCTGCCGTGTGACGTCGCTGTGACGCCGCACGACCCACCCCCTTAGGAAGGAGGCGGATCGCCGGCCAGAGCGACGTCGCAGGGCAGGTAAGTGCGTGTGAAGCTGCCGTAGCGATAATGTTTGCTATGGCAGCTATCACAAGATATTGCATGTGCGACGGGGACAGGCACTATCGCGCTCGGCATTGCTAGCATCGCCTAGCGAAGTCGCAACGTGCAAAGTACCCCTTACTTTTCTTAGACCTGATGTTCCATAATATCCAACAATACGGCGCCTATTTCTTCCCCTAGATTTGGTTACATTTTGGTTCTAATAACAACATTGGGTGAGAACTAGTGATGAGCGAGCATGCTTGTCACTACTCGGTACTCGCACGAGTATCACTGTACTCGGGCTGCTCGGCGGGGACCGAGTAATCTCGCGATACTCGTGCTTTACTCGTGGTCTTCATTTCTGCATGTTGGCGCTCTTTTGAGAGCCAGCCCTCATGCAGGGATTGGCTGGCAGACCACTGCAATGCCACAGCCCTGTTAGTTGTGGAATTGCAGTGATTGGCCGGCCTGCACAGCGTCACCGAGCCTTTATATCGGCCGGCGCGCTGTGCTCTGCTCACAGCTATTCTGACAGTGAGTGTAGGGAGAGTGTCGCTGATTCAGGGAAAGCTTTGCGGCCCTTTATAGCTTTTTCAGTTGCAGGGCTGCAAACAGTGTGACCAAAAGTCCTTCTCAGGACTATTCTAGTTGTATACAGGCAGGCAGGGTATAGCCAGGTCGGCGTACAGTAGCAGAGTCCTTCTCAGGACTATTGTTGCTATATACAGGCAGGGTATAGCCAGGTCTGAATACAGGCTAGTGACCAAAAGAGTCCTTGTCAGGACTATTGTAGCAGTATACAGGCAGGCAGGCAGGCAGGGTAGTGGTGACCGTATACCAGCCTTCATATCTGGGGCTGGTGTACACAGTGTAAAACAGTCCAGATAGTGTCTGACTTGTCTGTACTGTAATTGTCGCTCCCCAAAAAAACCTGTTAGGTTATTATTGCGTCCGTGCTTGGTTTTTAAAACCGCACGTGTGTGCCTGTTGGTGGCAGCGTACAGGTGCACTGGTGTGCGTTTTTACCAAACTATTATATAACGCACAAGTGTAGTGTATAATACACGTCAGTCAGCAGTGGCTGATAGTGTCAGAGTTCTTAATTTTTGCTCCTAAAACCTGTGTTAGGTTATTATTGCGTCCGTGCTTGGTTTTTAAAACCGCACGTGTGTGCCTGTTGGTGGCAGCGTACAGGTGCACTGGTGTGCGTTTTTACCAAACTATTATATAACGCACAAGTGTAGTGTATAATACACGTCAGTCAGCAGTGGCTGATAGTGTCAGAGTTCTTAATTTTTGCTCCTAAAACCTGTGTTAGGTTATTATTGCGTCCGTGCTTGGTTTTTAAAACTGCACGTGTGTGCCTGTTGGTGGCAGCGTACAGGTGCACTGGTGTGCGTTTTTACCAAACTATTATATAACGCACAAGTGTAGTGTATAATACACGTCAGTCAGCAGTGGCTGATAGTGTCAGAGTTCTTAATTTTTGCTCCTAAAACCTGTGTTAGGTTATTATTGCGTCCGTGCTTGGTTTTTAAAACCGCACGTGTGTGCCTGTTGGTGGCAGCGTACAGGTGCACTGGTGTGCGTTTTTACCAAACTATTATATAACGCACAAGTGTAGTGTATAATACACGTCAGTCAGCAGTGGCTGATAGTGTCAGAGTTCTTAATTTTTGCTCCTAAAACCTGTGTTAGGTTATTATTGCGTCCGTGCTTGGTTTTTAAAACCGCACGTGTGTGCCTGTTGGTGGCAGCGTACAGGTGCACTGGTGTGCGTTTTTACCAAACTATTATATAACGCACAAGTGTAGTGTATAATACACGTCAGTCAGCAGTGGCTGATAGTGTCAGAGTTCTTAATTTTTGCTCCTAAAACCTGTGTTAGGTTATTATTGCGTCCGTGCTTGGTTTTTAAAACCGCACGTGTGTGCCTGTTGGTGGCAGCGTACAGGTGCACTGGTGTGCGTTTTTACCAAACTATTATATAACGCACAAGTGTAGTGTATAATACACGTCAGTCAGCAGTGGCTGATAGTGTCAGAGTTCTTAATTTTTGCTCCTAAAACCTGTGTTAGGTTATTATTGCGTCCGTGCTTGGTTTTTAAAACCGCACGTGTGTGCCTGTTGGTGGCAGCGTACAGGTGCACTGGTGTGCGTTTTTACCAAACTATTATATAACGCACAAGTGTAGTGTATAATACACGTCAGTCAGCAGTGGCTGATAGTGTCAGAGTTCTTAATTTTTGCTCCTAAAACCTGTGTTAGGTTCTTAGTGCGTCCGTGCTTGCATTTAAAAACCGCACGTGTGTGCCTGTCGGTGGCAGCGTACAGGTGCACTTGTGTGCAATTTCCAGAAACTTTGATATAACGCACAAGTAGTGAATATACACGTCAGCAGTGCACAGCATTGCAAAATGCGCAAGGGCATTGGCAAGGAACAAGGAAGTGGACGTGATGGTGGTGCAGGCAGAGGCCGAGGTCGTGGGCAAGCTCTAATTTCGCCACAACAAAGGGCCACATCTAGTCGCTCGCACGTCCTGTCCCAAATTCTTGGGGACCGCAGCAGTACACCGCTCTTGAACCAAGACCAGTGTCAACAGGTTGTTAGTTGGATAGCGGATAATGCTTCCAGTCAGATTGGCACCACCACAAACACTCTGTCTTCCACACGGTCAAGTGTCAGTAGCCGTGATACTGCACCGCACATTTCTGAACCTGATCCTCCTTCCTACCACCAGGCTGAGTACACGTCCTCCTCGGACATTAATGATCCCACACTTGGACACTCGGAAGAGCTGTTCACGTTTCCATTCACACATTCTGGCCTCTCGCCAGCTCATATTGAAGTGGGTCATGAGGAGATCGTCTGTACAGATGGCCAAATATTTGAGCAGCCACGTTCTCACGAAGTTGGCAACGTGTCTCAACAAGTGGTGGACGATGATGAGACACAATTGTCAGCAAGTCAGGAGGAGGAGCAGGGTGCGGAAGAGGAAGACGACGTGGTGGATGATCCAGTAACTGACCCAACCTGGCAGGAGGATATGCAGAGCGAGGACAGCAGTGCACAGGGGGAGGGAGGCGTAGCATCACAACAGGCAGTAAGAAGCAGGGTGGTGGCCCCAGGCAGAAGTCAGGCAACCGTTCCCCGGAACAACACGACGACACAAGGTGCCTGTACAAATGTTAGGTCTTCACGAGTCTGGCAGTTTTTTAAGTTGGATCCAGATGATTCAAAAAAGGCCATTTGCAACACCTGCCGTGCCAGCATCAGCAGGGGTACCAAAACTAGCAGCCTGACCACCACCAGCATGATCAGGCACATGTCAGCCAAGCACCCGACTTTGTGGGAAGTACAACAGAGTCGAGGAGCAGTGCTTGCTGATGTCACTGCTACGTCTTCGCTGGTTGTGCATGCGAGCCAATCCTCTGTCCATGCTGCCTGCGAACAAGCCTCCTCCACTCCTGCACCTGCAGTTGCCTACGCAGAAAGAACACCATCATCAAGCACGTCCTTGTCCCAGCGCAGCGTTCAGTTATCCATTCAGCAAACCTTTGAACGCAGGCGCAAATACACTGCCAACACCCCACATGCCACAGTTCTAAATGCTAACATTTCGCGACTGCTTGCGCTGGAAATGTTGCCTTTTAGGCTGGTGGAGACAGAAGCATTCCGTGACCTGATGGCGGCAGCTGTCCCACGTTACTCGGTCCCCAGCCGCCACTATTTCTCCCGGTGTGCCGTCCCCGCGTTGCATAACCACGTGTCACAAAACATCACACGTGCCCTGAACAACGCTGTTTCACCCAAGGTCCACCTAACCACAGACACGTGGACAAGTGCTTGTGGGCAAGGCCGCTACATCTCGTTGACGGCACACTGGGTTAATATTGTGGAAGCTGGGACCCAGTCTGAGCGAGGGACGGAACACGTCCTTCCCACACCAAGGTTTGCAGGCCCTACCTCAGTCAGTGTTTCACCCACACTCTACAGCTCCGGAATGTCATGCTCTTCAGCCTCCTCCTCCTCCTGCGCATCCTCATCCACTGTGCCCTCCACACCAGTCACAAGCTGGAAGCACTGCAGCACTGCCTCGGCGAAGCGGCAACAGGCTGTGCTGAAGCTAATCTGCATAGGTGACAAACCCCACAATGCAGAAGAGCTGTGGACAGCTCTGAAACAGCAGGCAGATCACTGGCTCACACCTCTGAACCTAAAGCCAGGAAAGGTCGTTTGTGACAATGGCCGGAACCTGGTGGCGGCTTTGAGGCGAGGCCAGCTGACACATGTTCCATGCGTGGCCCATGTGCTCAACCTCGTGGTTCAGCGGTTTATAAAGTCATACCCAGAGCTGTCTGATCTGCTGGTAAAAGTTCGCCGCCTGTCTGCACATTTTCGAAAGTCACCTACTGCTTCAGCCGGCCTTGCCGGCTTTCAGCGCCGTTTGCATCTTCCGGCTCACAGACTGGTGTGTGATGTCCCCACGCGTTGGAATTCAACTCTGCACATGTTGGTCAGGATATGTGAGCAGAAGAGGGCAGTTGTTGAGTACCTGCATCACCTAAGCCGTCGGGAAATGGGTCAAACTCCACACATAACACCTGAGGAGTGGAGATGGATGTCAGACCTATGTACCATCCTCCAAAACTTTGAGGACTCCACCAAGATGGTGAGTGGTGATGACGCCATTATTAGCGTCACCATACCGCTACTCTGCCTTCTAAAACGGTCCCTGCTGAAAAACAAACATGATGCATTGCAGGCGGAGCGCGATGAGTTGCAGCAAGAAACAGTAGTGGGTGTGGGTGATAACACACAGCCCAGCCTCGTCTCATCACAACGTGCAGTGGAGGACTATGACGAGGAGGAGGATGAAGACATGGAGCAACTCTCCGGCCAAATTGAGGATATGACATGCACACCAGTCATATCCTCGATTCAGCGTGGCTGGCCAGAGGACAGGGTAGATGAGGAGGAGGAGGAGGAGGAGGAGGAGGAGGAGGAGGAGGACAGCATGTTCAGTCATCTTGTTGGTCAGGCTACTGAAGTCCTGGCTGTTAAGAGTCTGGCGCACATGGCTGACTTTATGGTAAGCTGCCTGTCTCGTGACCCTCGCGTTAAGAACATCTTGGCCGACAATCATTACTGGTTGGTAACACTGTTAGACCCACGCTACAAGGAGAACTTTTTGTCTCTTATTCCCGTGGAGGAGAGGTCAACCAAAATGCAGCAGTTTCGGAAGGCCATACTCACGGAAGTAGGCAAAGCATTCCCCTCACAAAACGCTAGCGGCATAGGTCAGGAATCAGTGGACAACCGAGGCGTACAGCCGAGAGAGGCACAAGTCCAATCCGCCAGAGGTAGGGGAACAGTCTTTAAGATGTGGGACAGTTTTCTCAGCCCCTCACGTACCACAGCCCCTGAGGTGCGGGGTAGTGCCACAAGAAATCCTAAGTTTGCCCAGATGCTGAAGGAGTACCTTGCAGATCGAACAACTGTACTCCGACATTCCTCTGTGCCTTACAATTATTGGGTATCCAAGCTGGACACGTGGCATGAATTGGCTCTCTACGCCTTGGAAGTCCTGGCCTGCCCTGCTGCTAGCGTTTTGTCAGAGCGTGTTTTTAGTGCCGCAGGTGGAATCATTACAGATAAACGCACCCGCCTGTCAACTGAAAATGCTGACAGGCTGACTCTGATAAAGATGAACAAGGGTTGGATTGGGCCAGACTTCACCACACCACCAGCAAATGAGAGCGGAATTTAAAGTTTGCCATGTACCTCCACTCACCCATGGGTACACTTCTCGACTTTGGATAATCGCTGGACTGCTCCTCCTTCTCCTCATGCGCCATCATGATGACCGTTACAATAGTTAGGTCTTTGTTTCAGGTATACCCCCAGTGGTAAATTTTTTCGCCCATTCTTTGCAGAATGGACATTACAACGACAGGAGACCCGCTCCTTTGCAATGGGAACAATGTTTTGAGGCCCTCATGCACGTCTCTACCCAGGGACAACGTGGAGCCTCCCAATTTTTGGCTGCCCTGCCTAAGGGCTATACTGAAATACACCCACTTCCTTAAAATGGACACTTAATGTTTTGAGGCCCTCATGCACGTCTCTACCCAGGGACAATGTGGAGCCTCCCAATTTTTGGCTGCCCTGCCTAAGGGCTATACTGAAATAGACCCACTTCCTTAAAATGGACACTTAATGTTTTGAGGCCCTCATGCACGTCTCTACCCAGGGACAATGTGGAGCCTCCCAATTTTTGGCTGCCCTGCCTAAGGGCTATACTGAAATACACCCACTTCCTTAAAATGGACACTTAATGTTTTGAGGCCATCATGCACGTCTCTATCCAGGGACAATGTGGAGCCTCCCAATTTTTGGCTGCCCTGGCAAAGGGCTATACTAAAATAGACCCACTTCCTTACAATGGGCACTTCAGGTTTACAGGCCATCATGCACGTCTCTATCCAGGGACAATGTGGAGCCTCCCAATTTTTGGCTGCCCTGGCAAAGGGCTATACTGAAATAGACCCACTTCCTTACAATGGGCACTTCAGGTTTACAGGCCATCATGCACGTCTCTATCCAGGGACAATGTGGAGCCTCCCAATTTTTGGCTGCCCTGGCAAAGGGCTATACTGAAATAGACCCACTTCCTTACAATGGGCACTTCAGGTTTACAGGCCATCATGCACGTCTCTATCCAGGGACAATGTGGAGCCTCCCAATTTTTGGCTGCCCTGGCAAAGGGCTATACTGAAATAGACCCACTTCCTTACAATGGGCACTTCAGGTTTACAGGCCATCATGCACGTCTCTATCCAGGGACAATGTGGAGCCTCCCAATTTTTGGCTGCCCTGGCAAAGGGCTATACTGAAATAGACCCACTTCCTTACAATGGGCACTTCAGGTTTACAGGCCATCATGCACGTCTCTATCCAGGGACAATGTGGAGCCTCCCAATTTTTGGCTGCCCTGGCAAAGGGCTATACTAAAATAGACCCACTTCCTTACAATGGGCACTTCAGGTTTACAGGCCATCATGCACGTCTCTATCCAGGGACAATGTGGAGCCTCCCAATTTTTGGCTGCCCTGGCAAAGGGCTATACTGAAATAGACCCACTTCCTTACAATGGGCACTTCAGGTTTACAGGCCATCATGCACGTCTCTATCCAGGGACAATGTGGAGCCTCCCAATTTTTGGCTGCCCTGGCAAAGGGCTATACTGAAATAGACCCACTTCCTTACAATGGGCACTTCAGGTTTACAGGCCATCATGCACGTCTCTATCCAGGGACAATGTGGAGCCTCCCAATTTTTGGCTGCCCTGGCAAAGGGCTATACTAAAATAGACCCACTTCCTTACAATGGGCACTTCAGGTTTACAGGCCATCATGCACGTCTCTATCCAGGGACAATGTGGAGCCTCCCAATTTTTGGCTGCCCTGGCAAAGGGCTATACTGAAATAGACCCACTTCCTTACAATGGGCACTTCAGGTTTACAGGCCATCATGCACGTCTCTATCCAGGGACAATGTGGAGCCTCCCAATTTTTGGCTGCCCTGGCAAAGGGCTATACTGAAATAGACCCACTTCCTTACAATGGGCACTTCAGGTTTACAGGCCATCATGCACGTCTCTATCCAGGGACAATGTGGAGCCTCCCAATTTTTGGCTGCCCTGGCAAAGGGCTATACTGAAATAGACCCACTTCCTTACAATGGGCACTTCAGGTTTACAGGCCATCATGCACGTCTCTATCCAGGGACAATGTGGAGCCTCCCAATTTTTGGCTGCCCTGGCAAAGGGCTATACTGAAATAGACCCACTTCCTTACAATGGGCACTTCAGGTTTACAGGCCATCATGCACGTCTCTATCCAGGGACAATGTGGAGCCTCCCAATTTTTGGCTGCCCTGGCAAAGGGCTATACTAAAATAGACCCACTTCCTTACAATGGGCACTTCAGGTTTACAGGCCATCATGCACGTCTCTATCCAGGGACAATGTGGAGCCTCCCAATTTTTGGCTGCCCTGGCAAAGGGCTATACTGAAATAGACCCACTTCCTTACAATGGGCACTTCAGGTTTACAGGCCATCATGCACGTCTCTATCCAGGGACAATGTGGAGCCTCCCAATTTTTGGCTGCCCTGGCAAAGGGCTATACTGAAATAGACCCACTTCCTTACAATGGGCACTTCAGGTTTACAGGCCATCATGCACGTCTCTATCCAGGGACAATGTGGAGCCTCCCAATTTTTGGCTGCCCTGGCAAAGGGCTATACTGAAATAGACCCACTTCCTTACAATGGGCACTTCAGGTTTACAGGCCATCATGCACGTCTCTATCCAGGGACAATGTGGAGCCTCCCAATTTTTGGCTGCCCTGGCAAAGGGCTATACTGAAATAGACCCACTTCCTTACAATGGGCACTTCAGGTTTACAGGCCATCATGCACGTCTCTATCCAGGGACAATGTGGAGCCTCCCAATTTTTGGCTGCCCTGGCAAAGGGCTATACTAAAATAGACCCACTTCCTTACAATGGGCACTTCAGGTTTACAGGCCATCATGCACGTCTCTATCCAGGGACAATGTGGAGCCTCCCAATTTTTGGCTGCCCTGGCAAAGGGCTATACTGAAATAGACCCACTTCCTTACAATGGGCACTTCAGGTTTACAGGCCATCATGCACGTCTCTATCCAGGGACAATGTGGAGCCTCCCAATTTTTGGCTGCCCTGGCAAAGGGCTATACTAAAATAGACCCACTTCCTTACAATGGGCACTTCAGGTTTACAGGCCATCATGCACGTCTCTATCCAGGGACAATGTGGAGCCTCCCAATTTTTGGCTGCCCTGCCTAAGGGCTATACTACAATAGACCCACTTCCTTACAATGGGCACTTCAGGTTTACAGGCCCTCATGCACGTCTGTATGCAGGGGCATTGGTGAACCTCACAATTTTGGACTGCCCTGGCAAAGGAAAATACTACAAAGACTCACTTCCTCAAAATGGGCACATTAGACTCAAGAGGCCTTCATGTACGTCTCTTCTCAGGGACATCGGAGTGCCACACAATGTTTTCACGTAAAATCTTTCATGTATTAATCTCAAAAAGTAACATACACCAGCTCTATCTCACTATTGGGTATGTGCCCTTAACATTTCTGCCATGAAAAATCATTTTGGGGTCATTTTGGAAGGTTTTCTGGTGAGTCCGTAAAAATGGCGTAAAACGCGGACAAAATTGTTCACAGCTGTGACTTTTGAGTGATAAATGCTTCAAGGGGTCTTCCCCATGCTGTTGCCATGTCATTTGAGCACTCTTCTGAGACTTTTGTGCCATTTTTAGGGTTTCTCCATGCTGCCGGGAGGTCATTTCACAAAAATACTCGGGTCTCCCATAGGATAACATTGGGCTCGTTGCTCGGGCCGAGTACACGAGTATCTTGGGAGGCTCGGCCCGAGCTTCGAGCACCCGAGCTTTTTAGTACTCGCTCATCACTAGTGAGAACTCCTATTTTCACATTTCTGTCTTTCCTGTGAAACATTTTTCCGAACCTTCTGCCTTTTGGAGCTACAATAAGCCCAGCAATGAATATAGCCTTTTCTATTTTATTTTTTTTTTTCATCCTGGCAGAAACCGAACTCATTTATCAATGCCAAAAATAAAAAAAGGGAAAGGAACCCTTGAGGCAACACTGAAAATACAAGATCAAATGTATGATTAAGTTGTTACATTTCTTCTTTTTCTCGTCATGAATAGATGTGCACATTTTTTGATCTGGGATTTCCCCCCCATAATAGAAAATAATGAAGACTATTTATCACACGCCTCGGAGCTAGCGCAGCGGTGGTGACGACCCTAACAATACCTGCATTTCTATTTTATTACACGTCAAGTACAAAAATAATTGCAGTTCAGCTGCTGGAAATAATAACATACAGAGACATATTAACACATAACATGGATATGTAGAGCGAAACTCTTTGAATCTGGCATCAATAAAAGTCATCATTAGCCCTCACCTATTACAATGCATTTTCCCTACGATCAAAAGTGGGTTTGAAAAATGCAATCATACAGATTTTAAAGGGAATCTGTCACCAGGTTTTTGCTATCCCTTAGGGGTACTTTGCACGTTGCGACATCGCTACTGCGATCTCGTCGGGGTCAAATCGAAAGTGCCGCACATCCGGCGCCGGTAACGACGTCGCAACGTGTAAAGCCTATAAATGATCGCAAAAGCGTCGAAAATCGGTGATATGTGTAGTGTCGGTGTCGCGGGCGGGGAGGAGGGTGCCGGCACCGCGCTCACCCCTCTGCTCGGGTCCGGCTGCTGCTGCTCAGTGGTGGCTCGAGCGGTGGGCCGGATCCCGGGGGTTCTCGAGCGGCACTCCTCGCCCGTGAGTGAAAAGGGGATTTTGTTGGGGAGATTGTCCGTGACGCCGCCCACGGTTGTGGTGATTTCACCACCGCTGCTCAATATGGGGATCCCGGGGATGGTGATGCGGAGCAGCCAGGTGTTGTGTTGCCCCTCCGTGGGTAGGGGTTGGTGATCCCGGGGCCCGGTGATGAGATGGGAGATGCAGGGCCTGGTGGGCGCAGGGACGCAGGGGCAGCGCTGTGCCTTGCGGCACTGTGGTACTCACTCAGCCTGAGACGTTGACACAGTTTTACGGTAAACCACACGGCTGGAAAGACGGTTCCCACGGACGGCTGCACTTGCTCTCCCAGTAGGTGACGGTGATGTCCCTTTTCCTTGCACCTTTGTTTCTGTGTTGGTAGCGATGGGTTCCCACCGGTAACCCGCTCCCCGGCTTCAAGCTGGACCGGAGGAGCTCTACTCTTTGCCCGCAGGCGCTGGCCCTGAGAAACTGGTGCCCTGGCGGTGGCGGTGTTTCTACTACAATGGTTGGGCTGTTGCCTTCAATCGGGACTTGGTTGTTGGGGGATCTGCGTCCCCTTCACTGACGGATTTGGCAAATTATGGCGACTCCAAGCCTTGCCGGGATCCGAGAGGCCCCTGCCCTGGTGCTGACTGTCCTTTGGTACACTGCTCCAGACCGCCGGGTCGCTACCCGTCCGCGGTCCTTCCAGGAACTTCCAAACGGTCCCCCTTCAGACAGTCACCGCCGTTGCTGACCTTGCTGACCCTGTCCTGCACACAGCTGGACTCACTTCAGGCTTTCTTTTCTGTCACCTTTCACTTTCCTTCAACTTCTCCTACTCCTCCTTTACCACTTCCACTTCACTTCCTTTCACTTTCACCTCCTAAACTGAACTTTGCTGTTTACTCCTTCACTTCCCTAGCTAGACTGACTGGTTTCTCCCGCCTCCAGAGCTGTGTCCTCCTCGGTGGGCGGAGCCAACCACCTGGCCCACCCCCTGGTGTGAACATCAGCCCCTGGAGGAAGGCAACAAGGATTTTTGGTTAGCTTTGATGTACCTAACTGGGGTGTAGGGTGTGTTGGTGCAATGACCTGTGACCCCTGGCTTGCCCAGGGCGTCACATCGGTCATTTCCATAATTTCGCTGCAGCGACAGGTACGATGTTGTTCCTCGTTCCTGCGGCAGCACACATCGCTGTGTATGAAGCCGCAGGAGCGAGGAACATCTCCTTAGCTGCGTCCCGCCTGCAATGAGGAATGAAGGAGGTGGGCGGGATGTTTACGTCCCACACATCTCCGCCCCTCCGCTTCTATTGGCTGCCTGCCTTGTGACATCGCTGTGATGCCACACAACACGCCCCCTTAGGAAGGAGGCGGGTCGCCGGCCAGAGCGACGTTGCAAGGCAGGTAAGTGCGTGTGAAGCTGCCGTAGCGATAATCTTCGCTATGGCATCTATCACAAGATATCGCATGTGCGACGGGGGCGAGGACTATCGCGCTCGGCATCGCTACAATCGGCTAGCGATGTTGCAGCGTGCAAAGTACCCCTTATGAGAGTAGCATGATGTAGGGGCAGAGATCCTGTTAAATTAGAGCCCCTCTTGGAGGGGAGGATCTTCTATATTGCTGGATTAAAAGGGCAATCCTACAATGCTTAAAGGGGATGTTGTTACGGGGGCTGTCTGATTATAAAAACCAAAGGGATATCAGACAGTCAGGGTCCACCGTGCAAAGTCTCTGCTGCAGACTATGGCAGAGGATAAGGGGTATCTTGTACTACGGAAGCAGTACTGACACTGATACGTCTCAGTGACACTAGAGCCAATCACGGCGTGTACTGTTAAAGTCACAGCGACTACCGTATATAGCATTAACGTAAAAGGGATAGGTTAATGAGTGAGGAAGAGTATATAAGTGTGCCACTGTAAATAGTAATAGCACAAGTGCAGAGTGCAATACCTCTGTTAAACTCACAGAGGCATATAGTTAGGAAATAAAGCAATTCCTCCCTTACTCGGAGGGTGTGTGGTATAGTCTCTGTTAATGATCACAGAGACAAAAGCAGTGAGTGTGAAATGGCACCTACCTAGGTCCGCTCTTCTAGTGGTGCCAGGAGACGGACAGCAGCGTAAGCCGCACAAAGCTTCTACCTGCGTTCGCTCCACTAGTGTGCGAGGACACGAACCACTAGATATGGCACCTGCCTAGGTCCGCTCCACTAGTGGTGCAAAAGAGACGGACAGCAGCCTAAGCCGCACAAAGCTCCTACCTGCGTTCGCTCCACTAGTGTGCGAGGACACGAACCACTAGATATGGCATCTGCCTAGGTCCGCTCCACTAGTGGTGCAAAAGAGACGGACAGCAGCGTAAGCCGCACAAAGCTCCTACCTATGTTCGCTCCCCTAGTGTGCGAGGATACGAACAACTGCCAGACGCAGTATAAGGAACGTTACCCTAGCGGCAACGTCCACCTACGAGTAGAATCACAAGGCCCAGCCAGACCATGTGCCTCAGGCACCTGCCTATGTCCACTCTACTAAGATGTAAGGATACGGACAGCAGCCGAAGCTGTAAGGTACAAGAACGCTACCCTGCCGGTAGCGCTCACCTAACATAGACAGAGAGATGCCTAGAGGGACGTGCACAGAGCGTCTACCCTCATGCATGAACCAAGAGGACTGAGCACGGGGCGGCGTGCGTCAGGGTCTTATATAGACTCTGTGCCTCATCCAAGATGGAGGACACCAGAGCCAATCCGCTGCCAGAACGACAGCAATGACGTCATGCTGGCCTATCACCGAGCAAAGCGTCACAAGCACATGACCAGCGACCAATCGGCATAGAAGGTGTCAGAGACATGTGACCACGTGTCACAAGCACATGACCAGCGGCCAATCAGCTTAGAAGGTGTCAGAGACATGTGACCTCGTGTCAGCGATGTCACCCGCACATGTGCAATGGCTCAAAGATAGGACTTAGGCGGGCTTTGCACGTTGCGACATCGCAAGCCGATGCTGCGATGTCGCATGCGATAGTCCCCGCCCCCGTTGCAGGTACAATATCTTGTGATAGCTGGCGTAGCGAAAATTATCGCTACGCCAGCTTCGCATGCACTCACCTGCCCTGCGACCGTCGCTCTGGCCGGCGACCCGCTTCCTTCCTAAGGGGGCGGGTCGTGCGGCGTCATAGCGATGTCACACGGCAGGTGGCCAATAGCGGCGGAGGGGCGGAGATGAGCAGGATGTAAACATCCTGCCCACCTCCTTCCTTCCATATAGCGCCGGCGGAAGGTAGGAGATGTTCCTCGCTCCTGCGGCTTCTCACACAGCGATGTGTGCTGCCACAGGAACGAGGAACTACATCGTACCTGTCGCGGCACCGGCATTATGGAAATGTCAGTGAATGCACCGATGATACGATAACGACGCTTTTGCGCTCGTTAATCGTATCATCTAGCATTTGCACACTACGATGTCGAAAGTGATGCCGGATGTGCGTCACTTTTGATTTGACCCCACCGACATCGCACGTGCGATGTCGCAACGTGCAAAGCCGCCCTTAGTCTCCAGCGCTTGCACATGTGCAGTAGCAAGAAATCCGAACATAGTCTCCAGAGCCACAGCAACCGTAACAGATGTCCACTACTTTTACAATCTGATCAGCCGGGGTTCGACATTCTGCAACCCCGCCAATCGGTTGTTCTTGGTCTTGGCGGCAGTAGCAGGCAGCTGGAAATGCTCAGTTCCAGAGCTGCTCCATCTTCTAATAGCGGCTAAGGCTGGGTACTGCACATCCACCTCCTTTTGATTAAAATGGGAGATGGATGTGTAGCACCCAGCCACGGCCGGTATCAGAAGACGGAGCAGCGCCGGAACTGAGCATTTCCAGCTGCCTCCTGCCGCCGCCGGGACCAAAAACAGCTGATCGATGGGGATGTCAGTTGACGGACCCCGACCAATCAGACATTGATGACATATCCTAAGGACAGGCTATCAATGTAAAAGTAATGGACAACCCCTTTAATTTCCAACGTGGTGGCGCTGCAGGGCAATAGATTGATTGCTGTCAGCATTCAGCTGATTGGGGAGGTCCAAGCAACTTTTCTAACAAAAACCACAAAGTATGGTGAAAACAAGATTCATCTCTAACAAAAATAGCCTTTTCCAGCATAAAATGAACGATTGCAAGCAGCAAGTGTTAGTGGATAGTGAAGGGTCAGTGGATAGAGGTGGCCATTCGTCTAGGACACAAGGCTATTTATCATCCGCTCACAGCTGAAATACGCATTGAATACATCCCAAGAACTGGCAGCAGATTGAAAACATCCAAAGCAATTAGAGGCACAATGATTCTTTCTGCCGTCATCTGCTGCAGGCAGCGCACACAGTTGTTTTCTGTCCCTGCGCCCATTCAGCATTGTACCCGCGCCCTGTAAGCTGATGGAAAACAGTTTACCTACAGGATGAATACATTGAATACATATAAAAATTTCAGAAATTCTGACGTCAGGTTACACCAGTCTCCTGATAGGAAAAAGAGAAAGACGAATCAATAAAGTAGGCCAAGTCCTGGATAGCGGCCACCGAGGGCAGCCTTTACCGCATCCACAGAGGGCTGCTCCCTAAAAGATCCATCACACAATATTTTGTTATTACTTTTTGCATATTGCTTTTACTTTGCAGCAGCAAAAACATTTTTTTTCTGCTGATTCTGAATCATTATAGAGAAGCAAATGGAAAAAATGCCATAATCTGCGCTACTCCCAGAGCTTAGACACTCTCACCTACCAGTCCTGGCTATATCTCTAAGGCTATGTGCACACGCTGAGCATTTGGTGCAGACATTTTCTGCATCAAATCTGCACCTTCTGGCCAAAAAACTCACCAAAAAACGCATGCATTTTTTGAGACATTTTTTTGCCATGTGTTTTTCATAATGAAGTCAACGACTGGAAGAAATGAAAAACGAGGAAAAACGCACCAAGAAGTGACTTGCTGCAAAATATTTTCTGCGCCAAATCTGCAAGGAAAATATAAGCAACACGTGCACAACACTTCAGAGTTCTCAGTGACATCAGCTTGCATAAGGATAAACCTGTCTAACGCCCTGGACTAGCCAGGTAGTCACGGGTAGGCCCTTGCACAAACACCCGTCCCCTAACAAGGTAACAGCAGCCAACCTAAAAACCCTGAGTCACCCCTCTCAGGTCTTGACGGTCACACCAGTGGGAGGAGCCAGGCAGTTGCCAACGCCAACCGAGGAGTTCGGATAGCCTGAGGTGGGAAAACACAACAGATCTGTTAGGAGAGGAGAGTGGAGTAGTTGGAAAGTAGTAAACGTCTGTCAGGGATCTGGGTCGTAGCCCGGACACCCTGTGACCAGGAGGCAGACGGTGGTTGCCGCCTGCAGGAGCTGGGAAGACGGCTGGTGGAACCATAAGGGACCAGGACAGGGTAGTGGTCCGCTGGTACCGAACCGGGGAACCAACTGGAAACCGGAGCACCAGGAGGGGTACTCAGACCCAGAACGAGGTCCAGAAGCCACTGGACCACATTGAATTTACTGATTGAGGTCTGGATCTTAGGTCCTTTCCCGTCCCAAGACCCGAAAGACGGCAACAGCCCACCGAGGGGGATAGAAAGCCACCGCACAGGCAGGGAGATCCCACGGGCCAACGCCTGCGGGCAAACGGGTTCCCCAACACACATAAAGCCAGGAAGCGGACTACCGTCGCTGAGGCGTAGGCAGTCAAAATCTACAAAAACGAGGTGCAGGAGAAAGGCGGGAACCACCGAACCAGGTGGGGGACCAAACGCAGCCGGCTGCGGGCACTGACCACCATCCTTTTGGTTTACTAGAGACTCCTGTGTATCTGTCATAGTGAGTACAACAGTGCCCTCGGGCTGCGCCCCGCACAGCACCGCACCAACACGCCCGCACCTCACAACCACCGGGCCCCGGGGCCATCACCCCCTGCCCACGGAGGGGTCAACACCAGGCTGCACAACACCATCCCCGGGAGACTAGTTAACAGCAGCAGTGGTGTCCATACTCACCACAACCCATGGGTGGCGTCACGAACTTACATCCCTAAACACCACGGCCTTGGCCGTGAACCTCCCCACCGAAATCCCCCCAGCCTCCCTTCAGAGCGACGTGACCCCCGGGTCCTGAGGCGCTCGAGCCACCTACCAAACGAGCCCGGACCCGAGCGGCTTGGTTGCCGGCGGAGCACCGGGGCGGTACACTTGCAGATTTGTAACAAAACTGCACCAAAAAAAGTATCAAAAAGGCAGCGTGCGCACACAGCCTAAAGCCCGCTTTACACGCTGCAATGTATCTTACAATGTGTTGGCGGGGTCACGTCGTAAGTGACGCACATCCGGCATCGTAAGGTACATTGCAGTGTGTGACAGGTACGTGCGATTGCAATTGAAGGTTAAAACGTTCATCGCATACACATCGTACCTTTCTCTAGAATTGCACGTCAGATTGTTTATCGTACCCGGGGTAGCGCACATCGCAGTGTGTGACACCCCAGGAACGATGAACAGATCTTACCTGCGTCCTGCGGATCCCGGCCGGTAATGCGGAAGGTAGGAGGTGGGCGGGATGTTTACGTCCCCCTCAGCTCCGCCCCTCCGCTTTTATTGGCCGGCTGCCGCGTGACGTCGATGTGACGCCGAACGTCCCTCCCACTCCAGGAAGTCGATTTTCGCCGCCCACATCGAGGTCGTATTGGACGGGTAAGTATGTGTGACGGGGGTTAATCGTTTGTGCGGCACATTCAACAAATTGAACGTGCCACACATACGATGGGGGCATTGCAAATCGCATACGATATCGTATGCGAAATTGCAACGTGTAAAGCAGGCTTAAGGCTTCATACACTTCCATGTTGCACATACGTGTTGTATTCCTTTTTTCACAGATAACGAACATATCTACTACTGTATAATCTTTTTTTTCTGGCAGCACATAGGAGAAGAGACAATACAAGTCTATGGGTGAATGAAAAACATGTAGAGCACATGGATTGCATCTGTGTACTGTACCTGCTTAACATTGAAAAGTATAGGAGAAGCGTTGTCATTTTACTTTTTCTTTAGCCGTCTGTGAAAAGTACTGATGATACGCGGATGGTAAAAACAGACACAGTGATGACACACTGATGAGACGCGGATGGTAATAACAGACACAGTGATGACACACTGATGAGACGCGGATGGTAATAACAGACACAGTGATGACACACTGATGAGACGCGGATGGTAACAACAGACACAGTGATGACACACTGATGAGACGCGGATGGTAATAACAGACATACTGATGACACACTGATGAGACGCGGATGGTAATAACAGACACAGTGATGACACACTGATGAGACGCGGATGGTAATAACAGACATACTGATGACACACGGATGACACACGGATGGTAAAAACAGACACAGTGATGACACACTGATGAGACGCGGATGGTAATAACAGACACAGTGATGACACACTGATGAGACGCGGATGGTAAAAACAGACACAGTGATGACACACTGATGAGACGCGGATGGTAATAACAGACACAGTGATGACACACGGATGACACACGGATGGTAAAAACAGACATACTGATGATACACGGATGGTAAAAACAGACACAGTGATGACACACTGATGAGACGCGGATGGTAATAACAGACACAGTGATGACACATGGATGACACACGGATGGTAAAAACAGACACACTGATGACACACGGATGACACACGGATGACACACGGATTGTTATGGACATGGTAATGAACTGTGATAAGTATTAAGAATTATATGAAGATATAAAAAAAACAGGACTTAAAATGGCGCTTGCACTGTGCACCGCACCTAAATCTGCATTCAGACATCATAAGACTCACCAGACATTCTGGGACTTTCCTGTGATAAGTGGATCATGCTGACTTAGCTTAATATAAAATTATGAAACACACATATATCGCAGAATAAGATCTTTTTGCAGCTTACCCAATAGGAGATGTGTTACGTATTCTTGGCTCCTAGCCAACTGATTTCTTTAAATGTATGTGAACTTCTGCAATTAAACCAGTCATATTTTCCACCTAGATCTGTGCACACATCACTGGTCTGTGTATGAATGGCATAGGATGCATGCTAACATGACTCATGTGATTTGGAAGCAGACGGTTTAAGATGTAGATGCATAACTTGGATGTCATCACCCTAGATTATGCCCCCCTTATCAGGATGATGACACACGGATGAAACATGGATGACACACTGATGTAAAACACTGATTGACTATACGAACAATTTTTCATGTATGTGTCTAAATAGAAACATATGAATGAGGCCTTACATAGACACAGCTATGTACCAGCCACCAGATGACACTAAGTTGCAATTATTGCTTTGGTGGGGGCTGGATCTAGGCCTTCAAATATCCCTTGAGTGTTGGCAGCACCGTTCCACCACAATTACCAAAGATGGCAAATTACATTGGCTGAATAACCCATCAATATTTTGCAGGAATAGATTGGTTCCCAGTATTGTTTCTCATTTTTCCCCAGTATCTTCACTGCTCTTCTTCAGGAGACGCTCAGGTCCTGGCGTGGCGATATTCAGCACATGTGATGGCAGTTAGATATGAGTACATTTTTTTGAGAGAAATCAATTCACCTCAAATATTGTGAAAAATCTGATTTTCTTGAATTGCAAAATTTTTGCAATTTGTTTTGTGTAAATGCAAATTGTGCAGATGCAGCGACACCAGAAGTCAATAAGAGAATAGCTATGGGCAAATCAAGACTGAAGTCACTGGACAAGGTCCTCAAATTGAGGAACATTTTATTCGAGAAAACAACACGGCTCGTATATAGTTTTGTCTTTTGTTTGGTAACATATGGGTGCACAACCTGGACGATAAAGGACCAAGACAGAAGAAGAATCAACGCCTTTGAAATGTGGTGCTGGAGAAGGACGTTATCAAACAAACCAATTTTTGAGCAAATCAAGCCAGACATGTCACTTGAAGCAACGATCATCCAGCTACGACGTGTCTACTTTAGACTAGTGATGAGCAAATCCGAACTGTAAAGTTCAGTTGTTCGTACAGGACAACTTGTGTCCGGTGCTCGAACAATGACTTTTTACGGAAGTCCATAGTCGCGTTTGGAGTTCGGATGCTGTTCGTTTGCTTAATAATGTTTGTTGAAAGGCTGCATCACAGCCAATCAACAATCTGTTCGGCTGCGGGCACTTCCGCAGGCATCACAGCCATGCCGAATACTGGCATGGCTGTGATTGTCAGGCCGAATTGCATTAGGTCTATATAGGACTGTCCTCTGGAAGTTGACAAAAGCAAAGCCCCCTCCTACATATTGGACACTTGCACCCTTTAGTAGAGATGAGCGATGTTCGAGGTTCGCCAATTTCATGTTCGAGTGATTTTGGGGGGTGTTCGAGTTGTTCGACGAACTCAAACGATTTGCTAAAAGCTCAGCAGTTCGAGTTACGTTCGAGAATGGTTCGAGCACCAAACGCATGGCTTTTCACAGTAAGTATGTGCGCACGTTGCGTATCTGCATGCGTCCTGCGTCCCCAGCACAATCCCTCTCTCTTTTCTACTCACCAATCACGGGCGTCTCGCTGCACGGCTGTCACAAATCTCCAGCGACATTTCCTCTTTTGAAAATGGCTGCCGCTTCATTATTCAATTAGTTATTCCGAGCTTTCCCCGCCCACTGGTGCCCATGATTGGTTGCAGTCAGACACGCCCCCACGATGAGTGACAGCTGTCTCACTGCAACCAATCACAGCCGCCGGCGGGCGGCACTATATCGTGCAGTAAAATAAATAAATAAATTTAAAAAAAAAATGCGGTTCCCCCATATTTGATACCAGCCAGGATAAAGCCTCACGGCTGGAGGCTGGTATTGTCAGGATGGAGAGCACCACATTATGGGGAGCCCACCACCCTAACAATATCAGCAGGCAGCTGCCCGGAATTGCTGCATCCATTAGATGCGGCAGTCCCGGGACTCTACCCAGCTGTTCCCGAATTGCCCTGGTGTGGTGGCAATCGGGGTAATAAGGAGTCAATCATGCCAGGCGTCTCCCCGAGACACCTTCCATGATTAAACTGTAAGTGAAAGTAAATAAACACACACAACGAAAAATCCTTTATTTGGAATAAAAGACAAAAAAGCACCTCATTTACCTTTTTATTAAACTCCCCAAACAACAATTCAAGTCCGAAGTAATCCACACAAAACTGTCAGCTCTGCTACATGAAGATGACAGGGAGCAATCTGTGTCCTCTCCATTTAGCACCTGAAGTGAGCCGCACTGTCACCAGACTTCACTCTGCAATGTAGACGTCAAGATTACCAAATCTGCCTATGTTTCTCATTAGAGCCAGTGGCTCAATGGATAGAGCTCCCGTTTAAGAAGCATTAGTTCACGAGTCCTGGCCATCCCGGTAAAAATTCAATTTATTTTCAATTTTAAATTATAATTATTATTTATTTATAATTATAATTTAATTTAATTATGCACTGCGGGGAGGAGCCAGACATCAGCTGTAAGCCGCGGGACACACTCTCTCTCTTTCTCTCTCTTTCTCTCTCTCGTTCTCTCTCTCTCCCTCTTTCTCTCTCTCTCTTTCTCTCTCTTGCTCTCTCTCTCCTCTTTCTCTCTTTCTCTCTCTCTCTTTTTCTCAGTCTCTCTTTTTCTCTTTTTCCCTCCCTCTCTTCTCTCTCTTCTCTCTCTCGCTCTCTCTCTCCTCTTTCTCTCTTTCTCTCGCTCTCTCTCTCTCTCTCTCTCTCTTGCCCTCTCTCTCTCTTTCTCTCTCCTCTCTCATTTCTCTCTCCCTCTCCTTCTCTCTCTTTTTCTGTCTTTCTCTCTCACTCTCCCTCTCTCTTTTTCTCTCTCCCTCTCTCTCTCATTTTCTCTCTTTCTCTCTTTTTCACTCTCTTTTTCTCAGTCTCTCTTTCTCTTTTCCCCTCTCTCTCTCTTCTCTCTTTTCTCTCTCTCTCCCTCTCTCTCTTTTTCTCTCTCTTTCTCTCTCTTTCACTTTCTCTCTCTTTTTGTTTCTCTCTCTCTCTTTTTCTCAGTCTCTCTTTTTCTCTTTTTCCCTCTCTCTCTCCTCTCTCTCTTTCCTCACTCTCTTCTGTCTCTTTTCTCTATCTTCTCTCTCTCTCTTCTTTCTCTCTCTCTCTCAGACCTGGCGATGATCAGCTGATGCGGTCACCTGACGGAATCAGCTGACACTAAGTCGAGCGGGGAGGCTGGCTTTTTACCGGCCGGCCGGCTAAACTATCAGCTGATGCTGTCGGACAGGAGTCTGCACAGAAGTGTGTAGGGTTTTTTTGTGGGTTTTTTTTGCACTGATTTATCAGCTGATTGTATAAAAGCCGTTTATACAATCAGCTGCTGTGTCATGTGATTCAGGCCCTTGAACCTGACACATCATCTGATCGCTTTGCCTTCCAGCAAACCGATCAGATGATATTGGATCCGGATTGGACGGCGCGGGACCCTTGACCCAGGATTACTGTGGAGGGGGTTCTTTATTTCAATAAAGATGGAGTCACTAATTGTGTTGTGTTTTATTTCTAATAAAAATATTTTTCTGTGTGTTGTGTTTTCTTTTCTTATCTGTACTAGAAATTCATGGTGGCCATGTCTAATATTGGCGTGACACCATGAATTTCGGGGGGAGGGACAGTTGATAATATACAGCTAGCCCTAACCCCATTATTACGCAGCGAGCCACCCGTCACCAGGGCAGCTGGTAGCTGGAAGAGTTGGATACAGCGCCAGAAGATGGCGCTTCTATGAAAGTGCCATTTTCTGGGCGGCTGCGGACTGCAATTCGCAGCAGGGGTGCTCAGAAAGCTTGGGCACCCTGAGCTGCGGATTCCAATCCCCAGCTGCCTAGTTGTACCTGGCTGGACAGCAGCAGAACTACAAGGCTGAGCATACTCCATCCAGGACTGTATGCAGGGGTTTTTTGCCCCCCCCCCAAAAAATGACGTGGGCTTTGACATATTTTTCTTTGCTAGCCAGGTACAGCTGCCCCCAACCAACAGCTGCCTATTTGTACCCGGCTGGGAACTAAAGAAAATAGGGAAGCCCATTTTTTTAATTATTTCATGAATTTCAGCCTCTGCCCCCTTATGATGCTTTGTTTGAGTATGCCAGCACACACAAGGATTCTGAAATGAAGCGTCATCAGTAAGGAAGTAGGAAAAAAAATACAATAGCAGTTAGATAATGCAACAATGGAAGGATAGGACATTTTTAAGTTGAGTATATTAGAAAATAGTTTAGATTATGGCACTAAATCGTTAGAGATGTAGATGAAAATTACTTTGGCTTAGGATCTCAACAAAAATGTGAGGGGTGTACTCACTTTTGTGATATACTGTATTTATGTATACTGTACAGTGTACCTATACTTTAATGCAAAACCTGTAGTAAAGCTTGGTCTTGCTTTCCTCCTTGGCTATAATAGGTTAAAACTGCTTTTGTTGCCTACACCAGTTTAAGGAATTGTCTTTATCATCCTTTTTTATAGGGGAAGTCCACTACTTGTACAATCCCTATTAGTGATGAGCGAGTACCAAAAAGCTCGGGTGCTCGAGGCTCGGGCCGAGCATCCCAAGATACTCGTGTACTCGGCCCGAGCACGGAGCCCAATGTTATCCTATGGGAGACCCGAGTATTTGAAATGACCCCCCGGCAGCATGTAGAAACCCTAAAAATGTCACAAAAGTCTCAGAAGAGTGCTCAAATGACATGGCAACAGCATGGGGAAGACCCCTTGAAGCATTTATCACTCAAAAGTCACAGCTGTGAACAATTTTGTCCGAGTTTTACGCCATTTTTACGGACTCGCCAGAAAACCTTCCAAAATGACACCAAAATGAATTTTCATGGGGGAAATGTTAAGGGCACATACCCAATAGTGAGATAGAGCTGGTGTATGTTACTTTTGGAGATTACATGAAAGATTTTACGTGAAAACATTGTGTGGCACTCCGATGTCCCTGAGAAGAGACGTACATGAAGGCCTCTTGAGTCTAATGTGCCCATTTTGAGGAAGTGAGTCTTTGTAGTATTTTCCTTTGCCAGGGCAGTCCAAAATTGTGAGGTTCACCAATGCCCCTGCATACAGACGTGCATGATGGCCTGTAAACCTGAAGTGCCCATTGTAAGGAAGTGGGTCTATTGTAGTATAGCCCTTAGGCAGGGCATCCAAAAATTGGGAGGCTCCACATTGTCCCTGGATAGAAACGTGCATGAGGGCCTCAAAACATTGTTCCCATTGCAAAGGAGCGGGTCTCCTGTCATTGTAATGCAAATTCTGAAAGAATGGGTGAAAAAATTTACCACTGGGGGTATACCTGAAACAACGGCCTAACTATTGTAACGGTCATCATGGTAGCGCATGAGGAGAAGGAGGAGCAGTCCAGCGATTAGCCAAACTCCAGAAGTGTGTACCCATGGGTGAGTGGAGGTACATGGCAAATTTCCGTTACAAACTTTAAATTCCGCTCTCATTTGCTGGTGGTGTGGTGAAGTCTGGCCCAATCCAACCCTTGTTCATCTTGATCAGAGTCAGCCTGTCAGCATTTACAGTTGACAGGCGGGTGCGTTTATCTGTAATGATTCCACCTGCGGCACTAAAAACACGCTCTGACAAAACGCTAGCGGCAGGGCAGGCCAGGACTTCCAAGGCGTAGAGAGCCAATTCATGCCACGTGTCCAGCTTGGATACCCAATAATTGTAAGGCACAGAGGAATGTCGGAGTACAGTTGTTTGATCTGCAAGGTACTCCTTGAGCATCTGGGCAAACTTAGGATTTCTTGTGGCACTACCCCGTACCTCAGGGGCTGTGGTACGTGAGGGGCTGAGAAAACTGTCCCACATCTTAAAGACTGTTCCCCTACCTCTGGCGGATTGGACTTGTGCCCCTCTCGGCTGTACGCCTTGGTTGTCCACTGATTCCTGACCTATGCCGCTAGCGTTTTGTGAGGGGAATGCTTTGCCTACTTCCGTGACTATGGCCTTCCGGAACTGCTGCATTTTGGCTGACCTCTCCGCCTCGGGAATAAGAGACATAAAGGTCTCCTTGTAGCGTGGGTCTAACAGTGTTACCAACCAGTAATGATTGTCGGCCAAGATGTTCTTAACGCGAGGGTCACGAGACAGGCAGCTTACCATAAAGTCAGCCATGTGCGCCAGACTCTTAACAGCCAGTACTTCAGTATCCTGACCAACACGATGACTGAACATGCTGTCCTCCTCCTCCTCCTCATCATCTACCCTGTCCTCTGGCCAGCCACGCTGAACCGAGGATATGACTGGTGTGCATGTCATATCCTCAATTTGGCCGGAGAGTTGCTCCATGTCTTCATCCTCCTCCTCGTCATAGTCCTCCACTGCACGTTGTGATGAGACGAGGCTGGGCTGTGTGTTATCACCCACACCCACTACTGTTTCTTGCTCCAACTCATCGCGCTCCGCCTGCAATGCATCATGTTTGTTTTTGAGCAGAGACCGTTTTAGAAGGCAGAGAAGCGGTATGGTGACGCTAATAATGGCATCATTGCCGCTCACCATCTTGGTGGAGTCCTCAAAGTTTTGGAGGATGGTACATAGGTCGGACATCCATCTCCACTGCTCAGGTGTTATGTGTGGAGTTTGACCCATTTCCCGACGGCTTAGGTGATGCAGGCACTCAACAACTGCCCTCTTCTGCTCACATATCCTGACCAACATGTGCAGAGTTGAATTCCAACGCGTGGGGACATCACACACCAGTCTGTGAGCCGGAAGATGCAAACGGCGCTGAAAGCCGGCAAGGCCGGCTGAAGCAGTAGGTGACTTTCGAAAATGTGCAGACAGGCGGCGAACTTTTACCAGCAGATCAGACAGCTCTGGGTATGACTTTAGAAACCGCTGAACCACGAGGTTGAGCACATGGGCCACACATGGAACATGTGTCAGCTGGCCTCGCCTCAAAGCCGCCACCAGGTTCCGGCCATTGTCACACACGACCTTTCCTGGCTTTAGGTTCAGAGGTGTGAGCCAGTGATCTGCCTGCTGTTTCAGAGCTGTCCACAGCTCTTCTGCATTGTGGGGTTTGTCACCTATGCAGATTAGCTTCAGCACAGCCTGTTGCCGCTTCGCCGAGGCAGTGCTGCAGTGCTTCCAGCTTGGGACTGGTGTGGAGGGTACAGTGGATGAGGATGCGCAGGAGGAGGAGGAGGCTGAAGAGCATGACATTCCGGAGCTGTAGAGTGTGGGTGAAACCCTGACTGAGGTAGGGCCTGCAAACCTTGGTGTGGGAAGGACGTGTTCCGTCCCTCGCTCAGACTGGGTCCCAGCTTCCACAATATTAACCCAGTGTGCCGTCAACGAGATGTAGCGGCCTTGCCCACAAGCACTTATCCACGTGTCTGTGGTTAGGTGGACTTTGGCTGAAACAGCGTTGTTCAGGGCACGTGTGATGTTTTGTGACACGTGGTTATGCAATGCGGGGGACGGCACACCGGGAGAAATAGTAGCGGCTGGGGACCGAGTAACGTGGGACAGCTGGCGCCATCAGGTCGCGGAATGCTTCTGTCTCCATCAGCCGAAAAGGCAACATTTCCAGCGCAAGCAGTCGCGAAATGTTAGCATTTAGAAGTGTGGCATGTGGGGCGTTGGCAGTGTATTTGCGCCTGCGTTCAAAGGTTTGCTGAATGGATAACTGAACGCTGCGCTGGGATAAGGACGTGCTTGATGATGGTGTTATTTCTGCGTAGGCAACTGCAGGAGCAGGGCCGGAGGAGGCTTGTTCGCAGGCAGCATGGACAGGGGATTGGCTCGCATGCACAACAAGCGAAGACGTAGCAGTGACATCAGCAAGCACTGCTCCTCGACCTGTTGACACTGGTCTTGGTTCAAGAGCGGTGTACTGCTGCGGTCCCCAAGAATTTGGGACAGGACATGCGAGCGAGTAGATGTGGCCCTTTGTTGTGGCGAGATTAGAGCTTGCCCACGACCTCGGCCTCTGCCTGCACCACCATCACGTCCACTTCCTTGTTCGTTGCCAACGCCCTTGCGCATTTTGCAATGCTGTGCTGACGTGTATTCACTAGACTTGTGCGTTATATCCAAGTTTGTGCAAAATGCACACAAGTGCACCTGTACGCTGCTACCGACAGGCACACACATGCGGTTTTTAAATGCAAGCACGGACGCAATAAGAACCTAACAGGTTTTTAGGAGCGACAATTCCTGAGACGTTTGACACTATCAGGACTGTTTTAGACTGTGTACACCAGCCCCAGATATGATGAAGGCTGGTATACGGTCACCACTAGGAATGGCTATATACCCTGCCTGCCTGCCTGTATACAGCAACAATAGTCCTGAAAAGGACTCTTCTCCTGTACTCCGACCTGGCTATACCTCTGCCTGCCTGTATACAACTACAATAGTCCTGAGAAGGACTTCTGGTCACACTGTTTGCAGCCCTGCTACGGAAATAACTATAAAGGGCCGCAAACCTTTCTCTGAAGCAGCAACACTCTCCCTACACTGACTGTCTGGATGGCTGTGAGCAGAGCACAGCGCGCCCGCCGGTATAAAGGCTCGGTCACGCTGTGCGGGACGGCCAATCACTGCAATTCCACAACTAACAGGGCTGTGGCATTGCAGTGGTCTGCCAGCCAATCCCTGCATGAGGGCTGGTTCTCAAAAGAGCGCCAACATGCAGGGATGAAGACCACGAGTACAGCACGAGTATCGCGAGATTACTCGGTCCCCGCCGAGTAGCCCGAGTACAGTGATACTCGTGCGAGTACCGAGTAGTGACAAGCATACTCGCTCATCACTAATCCCTATTTATTCCCATTGTTTAACCTCATAAAAATAAATAAGCCTATGGTCACCTCTGGTGCGGCCACGGTTCCAGCGATATCTAAAACATCGTTCCACATGCCCACGTGACATTGTTATGTCACCTAGGCCTCGTGACCAACCGCGCAAGGCGTCTGTCTCCCCGCCATTTGACCAGGATGTGAGCGCTGCACTAACTTCCTGCTCAAATGGCCGAAGGCGGTAAGAAGGATGCCGGTGCTGGTTGGTCACATGGCCTGCTGGAACCACGGCCGCACCGGAGGTGAGTATAGGCTTATTTATTCTTCCTTGGCGAACAAGGGGACTGAGGAGGGGTTGTCTAAGTAGTGGACAACCCCTTTAACTTTCCTGCCAACTCTTTTTAAGTGGATGATACTCCAATAAAGACATGAACGCAATATAAATATGTGAATATTGCTAAATGTACAAATAATGTATATATATATATATATATATATATATATATATAAAGCAACAAATAAATAAAAAAGTATAGATAAAGAAAAGTGCTCTTAAGATTTTTCAATAGTGAAATATTATTCTTATTTATTATTATTAGTTTTAATTATTTTTCTCATTATTATTATTGTTACTATTATTATTATTAGGTTTAATTATTTTTCTCATTGTTATTATTATTATTTTTCTCATTGTTATTGTTATTATTATTGTTGTTATTATTATTATTATTATTTTTATTAGTTTTAATTATTTTTCTCATTGTTATTATTAATATTATTATTATTATTTTATTATTATTTATTGATTCCATGGTGCTGTACATGAGAAGAGGCTATATTCAAAATACATATATAAATTACAGAGGACAGACTGGTACAGAGAGGAGAGGACCCTGCCCTCGCGGGCTTACATTCTATAGATTAATGGGGAGGAGACAGTAGGTTGGGGGTAATATCAAACATCACATGAAGGCTTTATATCTCCTATCCATCCTGCTGACCATTAAAGCACATTTGCTAAATTTAGGGAATCCCTCATTGAATCAGGTAATCACTTGCATTCCTGCTTCCTAATATGAAGATCCTGTGACAAAGTAGCAAGACCAGCAGCAGCCATTAAAGAATAAAAGTGGTTCAGGATTATCCCCGGAGTCCTGTGTCGTGTGTCCCATTCTGAAATGAGGTCACAAACTGAAGGCGAACGTCTCTTCTGCTGGACTTTTTTTTGGGGTGGGGAGAGCTGTGTGGCTGCCCCCTCTAGTGGGAGGAGTACACTGACAAGAAGTTTAGGATGGGACTCTCAGTAACTTCCCAGCTGTTACAGAGTGTGATACTGACATGCAGAGCAGGGTCTGCCTTCATGTGGCTCTTCAAATAGCAGCACCCAGCGCACCCCTCGCCCCCATCAGCACCCTGTCACCCTGGCAAAACGTGCACACACCCAGGAGCATGGAGGAGCCCTGCACAGCTCTGCCGCCCCATCCCTTCTGAGAGAACGCAGGGCATTCCTGCAGGCAGCCACCAATAACAACTTCTCTGCACTTGTTCAATGTGAAAAGAAGGTTTCTGAAGTTGTCACTTTACAGGAAGAACCATGTGGACCTGGACTGGCATCCTATACTTTGTATTGTGCGCTGTTTCCTTACAGGAGGTCTTGTGCAGGCGACTTCCAATGGATACTGGTCAATGTGGACTACCCAAATCGGTGAGTGAGATACTATGTGTTGGTTAGATTGAAAGCTCTTTTGCTTAGTAGGATGATCGATTGTGTGATTATGTATATTTGTGATTTCATAAGTATCTATTTATAAATAGAGAGATATCAAAAGTATCTATTTATAAATAGAGAGATTTCAAAAGTATCAATTTATAAATAGAGAGATTTCAAAAGTATCTATTTATAAATAGAGAGATATTAAAAGTATCAATTTATAAATAGAGATATTTCAAAAGTATCAATTTATAAATAGATAGATATCAAAAGTATCAATTTATAAATAGAGATATTTCAAAAGTATCAATTTATAAATAGAGATATTTCAAAAGTATCAATTTATAAATAGAGAGATATCAAAAGTATCTATTTATAAATAGAGAGATATTAAAAGTATCAATTTATAAATAGAGAGATTTCAAAAGTATCTATTTATAAATAGAGAGATATTAAAAGTATCAATTTATAAATAGAGATATTTCAAAAGTATCAATTTATAAATAGAGAGATATCAAAAGTATCTATTTATAAATAGAGAGATATTAAAAGTATCAATTTATAAATAGAGAGATTTCAAAAGTATCAAATTATAAATAGATTTCAAAAGTATCTATATATATAAATAGAGAGATATCAAAAGTATCTATGTATAAATAGAGATTTCAAAAGTATCGATTTATAGAGAGATTTCTAAAGTATCAATTTATAAATAGATTTCAAAAGTATCTATATATATAAATAGAGAGATATAAAAGGTATCTATTTATAAATAGAGCGATAGAAACATATGCGCCATGTTCTCAAAATCCGGCAATGCTAAAATATTATAATTATTGGTAATTATCATTATTATCGATAACATTTACAGTGATTGGAAGTACAATTGTCTTATCAAGAAGGAAAAAGTAATCAGATACAAACAATTTTATATATCTAGCTTATCTATGCGTACACTAATTCGCTATTTCTATTTATTACTTTTTTCTCAATGCAAATTATGCACCTTATTTAGAAAATGCCTAAAATAATTGATTTTGATCTGTGATATTCACAATGTGGCCAAATATATGACAAAAGTCTTATGAAGAATAAAAAACTAATTGGTTAGGATGTGTGTTAATGATCCTACATGTACCCTAGGAACTCATCCGTCTGGTTTGGGTTGGGGGGCAGGGTAAAAAGAAAGCTTTGATTTAAATCCTATTTATCGGAATCTGCCCAGTCCATTATTTGCACACCCCATGGTGTCTCTGAACTGGGAATGACCGGTGAACAAGATGCTGCTTGCTGGGGAGATGTCTTTTTTGAAGAATGATAGGAAATTAACATGTGTCATCTAAAGCTGACCTGATGCTAAAACTTATTTAGTAGAATTGTATATTAGGTCGCACCACTGAGATCTTGTAGAGAGACTAAGACGCAGGAGCTCTCTACTTTAGAACTTTAAAAAACTTTATGCAAAGTTCAAAACTTTTTATTTAAACTGTGAATAGAAAGTTATCAACTTTTTCAAGCTTTGAAAAACGTTTTGAAAAGTTGATAACTTTCTATTCAAGCTTTGAAAAACTTTTTGAAAAGTTGACAACTTTCTATTCAAGCTTTGAAAAACTTTTTGAAAAGTTGATAACTTTCTATTCAAGCTTTGAAAAACTTTTTGAAAAGTTGACAACTTTCTATTCAAGCTTTGAAAAACTTTTTGAAAAATGTATAACTTTTTATTTAAACTTTGCCAAAACTTGGTTTCATCTTATCCTTCTGGTTTTTTTTTTTCAGCAAGAAGAGCTAAATTCTTTCTTATGGACCATCAAGAGGAATCCACCTGCTTTTCTCTTTGGAACGATACACGTGCCTTATACCAGAGTATGGGATTTTATACCCCAGAACTCTAAGAAAGCATTTCAGGATAGTAGCAATGTCTACTTTGAGCTGGACCTTACAGATCCCTATACCATCTCAGCTTTGGCCAGCTGTCAAATGTTGCCTCAGGGGGAAAATCTACAGGATGTTCTGCCCAAGGAGTTATACAGGAGACTTAAGAGACACTTGGAGTATGTCAAGTTAATGATGCCCCACTGGATGACTCCAGACCAAAGGGGCAAAGGTCTCTACGCTGATTACCTTTTTAATGCCATCGCTGGTAACTGGGAGAGGAAGAGACCTGTATGGGTGATGCTTATGGTGAACTCTTTAACAGAGTCTGACATTAGGTCACGAGGTGTCCCCAGTTCTGGATTTATATATGGCCCAAGAGGCTGACCGGATGCGGAAGAAAACTGGAGCTGTGGAAAGGGTAGAGGAGCAATGTCATCCCCTTAACAGGCTGAACCTGTCCCAGGTAAGATCCTGAGTTTATATTATAGATTGGCAATGTCAGAAAAGTCAAGAGGCAGATTGGCCCACATTTACTAAAGGTGGCGTTACACGCTACAATTTATCTGACGATCTCGTTAGCGATGTGACACGCCGAGATCGTAGTTACGATTTGCCGAGATCGCACATAGGTTGTTTAGTAGCGGTCAAACGAACACATCTCACCAACGACGCAACATCATTCAGCGATATATTGTTTGACCAAGGCGGTCGTGTGGACGTTGTTCGTCGTTGGCAGGTGTCAGACGTAGCAATATGTCTGCTGCGTTTCAAGCAATGAACAATATTTTGAAACTGAACGACGTGTCAACGATCAACGATTTTCAACCTATTTGCGATCATACGGAGTCGCACGTAGGTGTCACACCCAACAACGTCGCTAACGATGAGGGAAGTGTGTCACGGAAACCGTGACCCCGACGACATATCGTCAGATAAATCGTAGCGTGTAGCGGGGCCTTTACACTGGGGTATCTTACATCAATCTAAAAATAAGATCATTTGGAGAGATTGGCACAATGTGATTTATATATAACTAAGGTCATTTTGGACTGTCAAAAAGTCAGATAAATGCCAATTAGGAGTACGTGTAGATTTGCGCTGAAATTTACACCATTTTCTTACTTTACTTGCTGAAGCTACAGGGGAACATAAGTTTCCTATCGGGATGCTACGTTGGTACTTGGCGTGTTATTTCACTGTGATAACTTGGCCACGATATGGCATCAGGGCACCCTAAATCATTGTATACCATGGTCATTTAATAAGCCATTACTAAGAGTTAGGCCTCTTTCACATTTCGTTTTTACCTACGTTCAGCTTCCGTCTAAACTCCCTTGCAAAACGGGTTTCGGACATATGCGCCGATGGGGTCACTGACTATAATGGAGCAGATGGAGTCAACGTATACTCTGTCTTGCACCATTTTTGGGAGTATACGCTTAGTAGAGCGGACGCCCAGACCCTGTCTACTGCATCTGGTTGTCCTCCTGTAGTAAGCATATACTCCCGAAAAAGGTGCAAGACAGAGCACACGTTGACTCCGTCTGCTCCATTATAGTCAATGGCCCCATTGGCGCATGTGTTCGAAACCCGTTTTGTGGGGGGTGTTTGGACGGAAGCTCTGATGGGACCACTGAATGCAATGTGAATTGGTCCTTATGTTCCCATGTCTGTTTGGAAACAGATCCGTATACTCCCCATTGACTTTAGTAGTGACAGATCCATTAATGGATGCAATTCATTGGTGCAAAGCGTTAACGGATCCATTTTTACATTTTCCAAACGGATCCAAAAACGTAATGATAACAGGACGAGGGAACGTAGCCTTAGAGAGGACAATGTGTTGGTGGCAAAACCTCAAAACCTATTTGTTAAAAAAAATGTGTGCCGCCCAGTACCATACTGTGCCTGCCAAAAGATGCGTATGCCCGGCTGAGATGACCGATGTTGACGCTTTATTGCTCATCGCTGTGCTCATGTATTTTTTCTCCTTCAAAGGGTCAATCCATAGTATGACCTGGCCGCAATCATCGGGCTCCGGGGCAAGTTGTGATATGCCGCGGCTTGGAGGCCGTGTCCGTCATATGACCACATGCGCTGGATTTCATGTGACATTTCAGTTGCGAGCGATGGCACCGGCCAAATAACATTGTAGCTTCTTCCAGTCTCTTGTAAAACTGACAGAAACACTTCATAAACCTCTAAAGTAAATCCACAGTAACTTTCTAATGGTGTCCAGAGCTTGTAAAAGTTGCCGACACTGGAGACGAAACAAGGAATTAGCAGCTCGTTATTACAGCCCCGATGTCCAGCTCTGCGGAGTATTGGCAACGCCGGGAGTCCACCGCGGCCAAGACACGATTAAACACTGAAAAATACAACAACGCCCAGTCCTGACCCGATCACACGTGATACAATGCACACATTTCTCAGCAATCTGGCTTCTATCATTGCTCATGAATGGGAATTGTCATTAGCTGGAAGCTTGCTTCACTGATACCTTTTACTACCAATTTAGAATGGGTGGTCATCCATTGCTGGGGTTATCGGAGGTGATGAGGCTTCTTCCATCAGCGTCAAGTGCCTCATGTTAGGAGGAATTCTCATCTAAAATGTTCAGGTTTTACTAGAATTGTAGGGTCTTGGTCTCCCCCATGAAGAATATAGATGTCCAATAACACTTAAAGGGGTTGTGAATGAGCAAAGATTCAATGGTGATATATACAACAATGGCTGTCAACTGCCACAACTCGCAAGAGGCCGGAACAGTGGAGTCTGTATCCATAATCAATAGCGATTAGTCAGGTTACTGCTTTTAATATCTATTTACTATGGTCTACGCTAAGTTTCCTTGTCTGCAGTCGCATAGGTCTCTCCAATGTGCTATTAAAATAGGGTCAAAATGT
>NC_134360.1:249904183-249939183 GCF_048569485.1 Anomaloglossus baeobatrachus | reverse complement strand
AGATAGATAGATAGATAGATAGATAGATAGATAGATAGATAGATAGATAGATAGATAGATAGATAGAGGGATAGATAGATAGATAGATAGAGGGATAGATAGAGGGATAGATAATCTGTGACACATAAATCTATTTGTCAGCAGGTCTTTGATGGACTCTATTGGACGATCAGGTGTTGCGATAATGTTTTTGCTTTTCTCTGTGTTCGCTGTAATCTTCGAGTTCTGGTCTTTTTCGCATTTCTTCGTTGGGTGGTGATCACTATGGCTGGGTGCAGCACTGATAAGCACCCATCTTTCCTGAGCTCCTGCTCGCAGTTGTATGTGCTTCGGGTGCAGAGTTTTGCATTTTTGCTTGTTGTGGTTTTTGCAGACATTTGTTGTGGTTTTCGCCTGTGACTTTATACATCTTTGATGGTCAGGATTGTGAGTTTTGCGGGTCCCTTGTGTGCGATGTGTTAGTGCGGGGCACCCGGCGGGTTGTATGTTTATCCACAGCCTACACGTGCTGGATGCAATATACATCTGGGCTCCAACAACAACAGTCACCCGCAGACAAGTTTACAAACTCCCTGTCACCAGCAGACAAGCTGCAAACACAGAACACTGCACAGCATATTTCATAAAGCGGCGGCAGCGGGGGGCAAGCAATAGCTCGGGGGGGGCTGCAGATATCTGTACGTCTTTACTAGTCATTTATAACCTATTAATTATATAGCACTGACATATTATCCTATAATCCTGCTTTTTGGAGAGGACGGGTTCCCTATGGGGGTTAAAATCTTCTTTCTTCAAAACTTGTCACTATTTTAAGTTTTATGTGCAGACAAGAAGATTTAAAGGGATTGTCTACTTTTGGGGACCTTTTTTTATTTCTTCCTTAAATGCATATATCTGGGGCCCAATATCATTTTGCGGTTGGGTTTTGTTTAAAATCTTGCACCATTTGACTTTTACAGGCTTTTTTTTCTCTCTACATGTTGAACGTTGATGTGGTTGGAAACCGGGTCAGAAAATGGGAGATGAGCGAATCGATTTGAAGTGAATCAAATTCTGCTCAAAAAATTAGTATTTGTCACAGTTTTATGGTTTTTTTTACAATTCAGTTGGCGTGCCATTTTAGCACATCACCTCTCCTTGGTCCTCCCCATGCCTGTTTAGCCGATCCCAATTCCCCGATCAGTTCTTCGCCTCTGGTCACTTCTTGCCACAATGTCATGTGGGGCAAAAGAAATTTACCTCCTGAATTGACGCAATTTACTCAAAATTAATTTAGGGTAATTCACTCACCTCGTTCAGTGGTCCCATCGGGGCTTCTCACCTCCCTAAACGGATTTTGGACGTATGTGGCGACGGGGCCATTGACTATAATGGAGCAGACGGAGTCACTGTGTGTTCTGTCATGCACCATTTTCGGGCGTATACCCTTTCTGGAGGCGCACACCCAGGCCCAATCTACTACATCTGAGTGTCCACCTCCAATAGGCGTATAGTCCCAAAATTGGTGCACGACAGAGCACACGGTGATTCCACTGCATCATTATAGTCAGTGGTCCCGTCGGTGCATACGTCCGAATCCCGTTTTGCAGGGGCTTTAGGACAGAAGCCCCGATGAGAGCACTGAACGGAGAGGACCACAGTGTGAAAGCGGGCAAACTCAGGATGAAGGGTCTCAGTTACTGCAATTCAAAGGGAAGTTTTCTTCTAGAGAATTAGGGGCACTTTGTACACTACGATATAGCAGGTGCGATGTCAGTGGGGCAAATCGAAAGTGACGCACATCCGGCGTCGCTGTCGATATCGTATTGTGCAAATCCTTTTTGATACGATTAACGAGCACAAAAGCGTCGTTATCGTATCATCGGTGTATGTCCGACATTTTCATAATGTAGCTGCAGCGACGGTACGATGTTGTTCTTCGTTCCCCTGCGGCAGCGCACATCGCTGTGTGAGAAGCCGCAGGAGCGAGGAACATCTCCTACCTGCATCACCGCGGCTCACCCCGGCTATGCGGAAGGACGGAGGTGGGCGGGATGTTTACGTCCCGCGCATCTCCGCCCCTTCGCTTCTATTGGCCGCCTGCCGTGTGACGTCGCTGTGACGCCGCACGACCCGCCCCCTTAGTAAGGAGGCAGGTCGTCGGCCAGAGCGACGTCGCAGGGCAGCTAAGTGCATGTGACGCTGCCGTAGCGATAATGTTTGCTACGGCAGCTATCACAAGATATCGCATGTGCGACGGGGGCGGGGGACTATCGCGCTCGGCATTGCTAGCATCGGCTTGCGATGTGGTAGTGTGCAAAGTACCCCTTAGGGTGGAAACACATCTATGCGAGTAAAATCGGTCCGACTGGGCTGAAAAATACTCGGCTGATTTTAGTTCACGTTAGGTGCGAGTGCAACGCAAGTGCGATGCTTTTTGCTCGCGTGTGTGTCGCGTGTGCGATGCTAGTTTCATGCAACATCTTAATTAGATAAAAGCTATTACACATGTGTCATTTAATTAACCTATGGGAATGTGCTGTCACATTCATCTAATGTGCGAAGTTACTGCCACACTCGCAAATGTGAATGGTGGTGCGCGTGTGTGATGCTACTTTTAATCCCCTTCCATAGGAAATCATTGGGACAAATGGTGCGAGAAACTCGCAAAAAAGCAGCATGCTGCAGTCCGATTTGGAGTGAGAAAAAAAACGCAGATGAGAGCTGAATCATTCACTAACATGTGTCCGATTTCAATGCGAGTTTTTCTCGCATTGCTCTACTGCGAGAAACTCGCAAGTGAGAAGCAGCCCTTAGGCTGTGTGCACACAGTGAGGTTTTTTTTGTGTATTTTTTAGCGCAGCTTTATCACAAATCTGCAAGCAAATCCTTATACCCTGCAAAGTCAATGAGAATTCTGAAGTATAGTGCACATGTTCAATTCTTTCAGCGCTTTTACCTGCGTTTTTCACCATTGAAAGCAATAAAAAAAGTATGAAAAATGTATAAAAACAGGTGTTTTTCCTGCCAAGAGAAGCATAAATTTCTTCAACCAAATACTCAATGTGTGCACGGACCCTAAAACCAGATGATGGACTTTTTCTAATGGAGTCCAAATTGAAATATGGGTAGTGCCGGTTGCTAGAAGCTAGAAATAATAATAATAATGTTTAATAATATATAGACATAGGTAAATCTGTGGCTGAGTCCACTATTCCTAATTTTTGTACTTGGATCCTCGTTGAATAATTCATTAAAGAATTACATAAATAACGATTCCTAAATCTCTTTACAGTATTTTTACATTCAGTACTTGTTTATTTTAATTAATAAATATTTATTACTTGTTTATTTATTATTTGTTTTATTATTGTTTTATCCACTAATTCCAAAGTTTGCCTAACCACTTCCTTAACATCCAGGTTTTATATAAATTAATAAATATTATATAAAATCAAATTCTTTTGATTCTATCTCACACAATATTATAGTATACTATCTTATGCAATGATTATTTATGGAATTCTCTCATATATGTATATATATATATATATATATATATATATATATATATATATATATATATATATATATATATATATATACACGCACACACATATATATATATATATATATATATATATATATATATATTATATATATATATATAGATATATATACACATATATATATATATATATATATATATATACACACACATATATATATATATATATATATATATATATACACACACACACATACATATATATACACACACATACATATATATATATATACACATACATATATATATATACCCATACATATATATATATACACATACACTCACACGCATATATATATATATATATATATATATATATTTAAGGCGGCTCCAGGATATAAATCTGCTTTCAGTCACTAAAAGGCAATTTTTTATTCCGAAGCCGCTGGAATTTTTATCCACGTTCCTGTCCATTTGGGAAATAACCCAAGAAGAAAGGGTGTCATATTTTTTTGTGGTGTCACCTAATCGCTCGCAATATTTGGTCAGCCCACTCACATCCACGCAGACGCTGGAAAGGACGATTTTCTCTTTTAAGGTCACAAACTGTCACAGCAAAAGAAAAACACGACTGGCAGAAAACCAATGTTATTTGATCCCACCTGTCTGGATGTTGGTAATAGTGATCAGAGGGGCGATTACTTACCCGGCATCCACACGCCAATTATAATAATGGCCGTGCTGTCATAACCGCTTGTGATTGGCCCTTTGGTTCCCGGTGACTTTGATTGGCAGGTCAAGTACGCTCGTCTGTGTATATAATATCATTAGAACATTCCTTTCTAGTAAAATGTTCACAGGCTCGGGAGTTCCTCCGGTGAGGATGAAATGACACGTGCAGATTTTTTAGGCTGTTTTGGTGCAGTTTTTGGAGCGAGAATCTAATATTCTGGTATTCAGGTGACCACCATGATAGTGGATTGATAAGTATTCCTACATTCAGCATACCCAACAGTTAAAGGAGTTGTCCACGACTTACATTTAGGTCATCAAAATCAAATTGGTGGGGGTCCGACAATGGGCAACCTCACCGATCAACTATCTGCTGGATGGAAGCAATGTTCTGCGCTGGATTGCTTGTCTGACATCGTCGGCATCAATGTTATTCTTCTTCTCGTGACTGGAATAAGTCTTGGCATGTTCCATATCTATACGTGAACTCCAGCATCTGGTTAGTAACTCGTTGATCATACTCCGTGATCCCCATATAATTCAGATTTTGGGCATCATCCTTTGGCGCACTCTTCGGAGATGCCATCTTTGCCTGTTCCATAGTGTCTAACATTGACTCGGGCAGACTTCCGGCCAGAGCGCCGAGGTAGCACAGCCATGATGTGTCCATGGATGTAAGCAATGTATGGAGGGGAACATTGTTTAGCGGTTACTCTCGACTAATTCAATGGAAGATAAACTGCAACATTCTGCTAGATCATGTACGGAGTTGCTGTGATCCCCTCTATACAATACTTACAGATAATAGCTGATTGGTGGAGATGCCAAACGTCAGACCCCACTGATCTCAAATCCTGAGACTAGGTCATAATTAGAGATGACCGGACCCATTGAAGTTTGGTTCGGCGGGTTCAGACGAACTTTAGATAAAGTTTGGTTTGGGACCCAGACTTGACCTGAACCCCAATGAAAGTCATTAATTGGGCAGTTCAGGTCTCTGTCCACATACAGCCGGCCATACGCAGATCACTTCCGTGGGTGGGTGGCTGAAGTTTTTACATTTTTTTGTACACACTACATCCGATCATGCTTTTGTTACCCCGAGTACGAGGCAATGAAACACTGCAAGCGACTCGCACCGGGCTGAGCACCGAATGTATCCAAGCACAGCTATGCTCGCGTGAGTGGTGCTCATACGTAAAGCACCCAAAATATTGTAATTTAATATAGCTCTATATAAATAGTGGGCTAGGTTAAAATACTACCTCTGTACCACGTAGAGCTATGCCACTGCCAGAGAGTGTGCCAAACCACTCAGGCTTCGTCAGGAAAGAAATGAAATCCATAGCAAGGGTGAGGAAAAGGCTAGCCATGATACTGAAGAATTTGTCTCCTTGGCCAATTTATTTTATTCACCAGGAGCGAGGGTCTTGAGGGTCCGCCAGTGCTCCATGCTACCTTTGCACCCCCAGAGCTATGCCACTGCCAGAGAGTGTGCCAATAAACCACTCAGGTTTAGACAGAAAATGGCTAGGATCCTTGCCTTGTAAAGAGAAGCCTGGCCATGACTGAAGAACATGTCTCACATGGCCAATTCATTATATGCACCAGGAGCGAGGGGTTTGGGGTCCACCAGTTGCTTGTTGGCTTTAAAAATAGGATATAACCAAATGATTAGTGGAGATAAGTGGCCGCCTCACACCTCTAGAGATATTTGTCTCGTGAGAAACCAAAGATTTAGACAAGAACAATCGTGTATCTATTCCATTGTCATAGGGCGCACCACGGTCAGATTGTTGGCTGATGGCTTCCAAACTGGCCTCCAAAAAATGACTCTTCCCTTCTCTACAAGACACTAAGGACATCCCCCATCCTTTATTGTGACACTGATAGGATTAACACATGCTAATTGTGTTTAACGAAGAATAGGAGATGAACAAAGGCATCTACTCAATGGGTTAACCCTTACATCTCCAGTGACTGAAACTCCCACCCAATGATTTGGTTATTGCTCATTAATTAACATGAGCTATTTAGGGGCTTTCATTGCAGATTATTTTGCTGCTACTTTGTAGATGTGTAAACTTAATTTGGACCCAAATGGTTAATGATTGGTTTATTGGACATTTATCAGATCTTGTTAATCAAGGTCAATAGTCCTGCTGTGTACGGCAATTAGTGTTATACAGCTGTCTGTATACTATATACAGCTGTCTATGATCAGAGCAGTTTAATCTCTCAGATTCAGTGGTCTTTATAGAGAGCGGAGGGAAAAACGTGCAGATGTGTCTTTATACGGGGCGGCACGGTGGCTCAGTGGTTAGCACTGCAGTCTTTCAGCGCTGGGGTCCTGGGTTCTAGTCCCACCAAGGACAACATCTGCAAGGAGTTTGTATGTTCTCCCCGTGTTTGCGTGCGTTTATTCCAGGTACCCCGGTTTCCTCCCACACTCCAAAGACATATAGATAGGGAATTTAGATTGTGAGCCCCAATGGGGACAGTGTTCCTGATGTATGTAAAGCGCTGTGGAATCAATAGCGCTATATAAATGAATAAATATTATATTATTATTATTATAGAGAGCAGAGGGAAAACCTGAAGATGTGTCTTTACAGAGAGTGGAGGGAAAAACATGCAGATGTGTCTTTATAGAGAGTGGAGGGAAACTGCTGGTTTCAACTGTGCAACTCTATATATTACCATATTTTTCGGATTATAAGACGCACTTTTCCTCCCAAAAAATTGGGAGGAAAATGAGGAGAGCATCTTAAAATCCGAATATACCTTACTGGGAGGTGGAGAATTGGCGTGGGTGGCTGTCTGTGTGGGTGGCTGGCTGGCTGCCCCTCTGTGCGGGAAGACGGCTGGCTGCCTCTCTGTGCGGGAAGACGGCTGGCTGCCTCTCTGTGCGGGCTGCAGTGGCTGTGCAGCTGGTGTCCCTTCAAATGATGGCACGTGCCACTCCAGGCGCCATTTATTTGAAGCCCGGACCGCCAACAGAGCATCTGGGACACCCGACAAAGCGGCCTTCTCCACCCAGCCAGCACGACTTTTGCTGCTAGAACAGTTTCTGCTGCCAGCACAGACCCCACTGCTGCCAGCACAGACCCCACCAGCACCGCCCGCTTCCTGTGACTCCAATTCACCACTGCTGGACGCCATTTTTTTTTACCTTTTTTATCTCTAAATTTGTGGTGCGTCTTATAATCCGGTGCGTCTTATAAAATGAAAACTGCGGTATTTTATTAGCACCTGAAAAAAAACAAGAATGGGGACCTCTACCCAAGATTAGAAACTATACTATGCAAAAAGTAAGGCTGAAATAAGAAGGTTACTGTTACGGTTGCTGCGAGCACTGGAGACTATGTCCAGATTTCTTGCTACTTCACATGTGCGAGCGCTGGAGACTAAGTCCAGATTTCTTGCTACTGCACATGTGCGAGCGCTGGAGACTAAGTCCAGATTTCTTGCTACTGCACATGTGCGAGCGCTGGAGACTAAGTCCTATCTTGGAGCCATTGCACATGTGCGGGTGACATCATCGCTGACACGAGGTCACATGTCTCTGACACCTTCTATGCCGATTGGTCGCTGGTCATGTGCTTGTGACGCCTTGCTCGGTGATAGGCCAGCATGATGTCACTCTTGTCGTTCTGGCAGCGGATTGGCTCTGGTGTCCTCCATCTTGGATGAGGCACAGAGTCTATATAAGACCCTGACACACGCCGTATGGCGCTCAGTCCTCTTGGTTCATGCATGAGGGTAGACGCCCTGTGCACGTTCCTCTAGGCATTCCTCTGTCTATGCTAGGTGAGCGCTACCGGCAGGGTAGCGTTCTTATACCTTACAGCTTTGGCTGCTGTCCGTATCCTTACCTCTTAGGGGAGCGGACATAGGCAGGTGCCTGAGGCACATGGTCTGGCTGGGCCTTGTGATTCGACTCGTAGGTGGACGTTGCCGCTAGGGTAACGTTCCTTATACTGCGTCTGGCAGTTGTTCGTATCCTCGCACACTAGGGGAGCGAACAGAGGTAGGAGCTTTGTGTGGCTTATGCTGCTGTCTGTCTCTTTTGCACCACTAGAAGAGCGGACCTAGGCAGGTGCCATATCTAGTGGTTCGTGTCCTCGCACACTAGTGGAGCGAACGCAGGTAGGAGCTTTGTGCGGCTTACGCTGCTGTTCGTCTCTTTTGCACCACTAGAAGAGCGGACCTAGGCAGGTGCCATATCTAGTGGTTCGTGTCCTCGCACACTAGTGGAGCGAACGCAGGTAGGAGCTTTGTGCGGCTTACGCTGCTGTTCGTCTCTTTTGCACCACTAGAAGAGCGGACCTAGGCAGGTGCCATATCTAGTGGTTCGTGTCCTCGCACACTAGTGGAGCGAACGCAGGTAGGAGCTTTGTGCGGCTTACGCTGCTGTTCGTCTCTTTTGCACCACTAGAAGAGCGGACCTAGGTAGGTGCCATTTCGCACACATCGCCTTTATCTCTGTGATTATTAACAGAGATCATTCCACACACCCTCCAAGTAAGGGAGGAATTGCTTTACTTATTATATCCTTCTGTGAGTTAACAGAGGTATTGCACTCTGCCATAGTCTGCAGCAGAGTCTTTGCACGGTGGACCCTGACTGTCTGATACTCCTTTAAGTTATTATCAGACAGCCCCCCGTAACAGTTACCTAGTGCATAAATAGTACTGACATATAGTGCCCATGTTATACAACATATACTGCCTAATTTGTGCTTAAAAGCAGTAATAATATTATATAGGTCCTGGATTACCAGTATCCTGGAGAGGGTGGATGGACCTTTGGGCATTTTCCGGTTTATTTTCTACCAGGCACCATACCATTATCTAAAGCGGCTACTGAGCACTTTGCAGCTTTCCCCCATTAGGGAAATGTTTGGGGCAGCCCCTTCTACCTGGTGTGAGATGTTATGGCCGACTGCTGTGAACCCATCCAAGCCCTTTTCTCGCTCTTGCTCCGAGACGTGCGCGAGGATCGGATTTCCTTTAATAAGGCAAACAATGGTGTCACGTTCTATTGTTGCCGTTTCTTACTCTGCAATATTGTTTTCACTTCAACTCCAACAAAATGAATTTCCTCGCATAATATTTTTACTTTTATCAGTTTCTCGGCCAAAATAATTTCGCCGAGGCAGGAATCCATCCTGAGTCCTCGGTGTAATGACATCTAAGGTGACTCTGGCACCAGTAATGTATTTGTGACCCGACATTGCTCTGCTATGCATGTAAATCAGTCAGGGTTAAAGGGACATACACGACATGGACTATTTTTTATTTATTTTATTATTTTTTCGCTGTCCTGCAGGGAAAATATAAAACCTTATAAAATACACTAAGGACATTTTATCCTACATACTCCAGGGGAATGTCAGAGTCTTGTGGAGTTTTAAAATCAGATAAAACTATTGAAATTTGCTGGAAAAAAGTTCTAAAGAATCCATATAGGGGCAGTATTACTTATAACCACCAGATGGCGACTAATAAATGGTTCAGTTCCGTGTAGACATTTGGTAATTTGTCTTGGGTAGGATGGAAATATACTATTTGTTTCTAGATATTTTATATATATATGTGACGCCCGGGGACCAGGGGTACTCAGATCCGGGCCACGGGGTCACTTCTGTGGGTATCACGGTGGCGTGACCCAGTCTGTGATCCCAGGCTCCACAGTAAAAGGGGATTTGGTAAGGGAGATTGTCCGTGACGCCACCCACGGTTGTGGTGAGATTGGAACACCACCGCTGCTCTGGACGGGGATCCCGGGAGTGATGGTATGGAGCAGCTAGATGTTAGTTCTCCCCTCCGTGGGTAGGGGGTTGGTTGTCCCGGGGCCCGGTGAGGTAGGTGGATGGGTAGCAGACGGGTTACGGGGCCTGGTGAGGTACAGGGTCGCGGGGACAGCGCGGTGCCGCACGGCACGGTGGTACTCACTCAGCCGGTAATGATGATGACACAGTTCTCAGTAAAACACACGGCTGGATGGACGGGTCCCACAGACGGCTGCGGTTGTTGTTTCTCCCCTGACCCAGTTTGGTGGTGTAAGTCCTTTCTTTCACCTCCGTGCACACTCCTCCTGCGTTCCGGTTTCCAGCTGGCTCCCCGGTTCAGTACCGGTGGGCCACCGCCCAGCCCCGGCTACCTACGGTTCCACCAACTGTCTTCCCGGCTCCCTGCAGACGGCCACTACCGTCTGCCTGACTTTCTCTACGAGGGCCCTAGGCTCCAACCTAGGCCCCTGGCTATGTCTGTCTCCCTGCAGACCTCCTCTTTCTTCCTCTGCCTGAACTTGACTGAGCTTGTTTCCTGCCTCAGGCCAGCTAAACTCCTGGGTGGGCGTCTCCATCTCCTGACTCCACCCACCTGGTGTGTCTGTCTGAGCCCGAGGAAAGGAATCAAGTTTCACTGCGGATGTCTGCTGTGAACTGCTGGGGGTGGGGGTGTGTGTGTGTTGTTACCTGTGGCCCCTGGCTTGTCCAGGGCGCCACATATATATATACATACATATAGTATATATTTTATGTCATATAATAGAGCTTCTTTAAAGGGAACCTGTCACCAGATTTGACCCCTATAAGCTGTGGCCACCACCAGTAAGCCCTTATATGCAGCGCTCCAGAATACTGTATATAAAAGCCCAGGCCCCTTTGTATAATGTAAAGAAAGAACTTTAATATACTCACCTAGGGCGCAGTCCAGTCCTATCGGTGTCACTGATCTTGGTCTGGCGCTCCCTATCTCCTTGCGATCACCGTCCTCTTTCTTGCTTTGTGTAGATGACGTGTCCTACATCATCCACACAGAGTCCTCCATTTGCTCCTGCGCACGTGCTCTTCTCTTTGCCCTGCTGAGAGCAGATCAAAGTACTGTAATGTGCAGGCACGGGGAAAGATCAAAGACCGCCCGCGCATGCGCACTACAGTACTTTGCTCTGCTCTCAACCGGGCAGAGAGAAGTGAGCATGCGCGGGAGCGCAGTGGAGGACTCTGTGTGGATGATGTAGGATGCGTCATCCACACGAAGCAAGAAGGAGAACAGTGATCACAAGAAGAGAGAAGGCGCCGGACCGAGAACAGCACCACCCATCAGAGCGGACCGCCGGAGTGTGTACAATGAAAGATGTTTTTTTACATTCTACACAGCGGCCTGGGCTCTTATATACAGTATTCTGGAACGCTGTATATATGGGCTCACTGGTGGTGGCCGAAGCTTTTAAGGGAAAAGCCTGGTGACGAGTTCTCTTTAACTAATATTATAGGGAATTGCATACAGGTCGATTGCATATGCTGTAAAGTCCATATAGTATACAGGGAAGGATAGGGACCTCTAAGGCTATGTTCACATGTTGCGTTTCTGGGGAATTTGTGCTGCATTTTTTTGCATGTATTTTCCATGAGGTTTATGCAAATAAAAAGCTGTTTTTTTCACAGCACCAGCAAAACCTATGCGCTTAGAAACTCATGCATTGCTGCATTTTTGAAAGAAGAAGCCTGTTCTTCTAGGCTATGTGCCCACGCTGCGGATTTACCGCGGATTTTCCGAAAATCTGCAGCATGTCAATTATTGTTGCGGATTTTGGTGCGAATTTTGGGTATAGAATGGGGGAAAAAAAAAAAATCCGCATCAAAATCCGCGGCAAATTCGCGGTAAATCCGCGGCAAATCCGCGGCAAAAATAAGGTGCGGATTTGCCGCGAAAGTGGCGGATTTTCATGCCGAAAAATCCGCAGGTACATTCTACCGTGGACACATAGCCTAGTGTTTTTCTGCTTTTTTTACCATTGAAAGCCGTGAGAAAGTGCAAAATGCTGCTGCGTTTTTGCAGAATTTGTAGTGAATCAAACGAACTTCATTTGAACATGTCCTGTAGATAAATGACACACGAAAAACACAGCTAAAAAACACTTTTTGGAAACAGCTTTTTCTACTGTTAAAAGAGCAGGTTTTGCTGCAGAAAAAAAAAGCAGCAGAAAAAAAAGCAGCAGGAAAAGCAATGTGTGAACACACCCTAAGGGCCTGTGCACAAGATGCTTCTTCATCAAGTCCGCTACAAATACTGCCTAAAAAAAGCACTAATTAAAAGCTCAAAAGAATGAACATATGCATTTCTATGCACAAACCACCTGCTGTCCATATATTTAGTCATGTGAGCATCTCTTAAGCTCTTCAGCTTTTCAAAGACACCAAATGGCTAAAAGATGTGACCCGAGGCGTTTTCTGCTCTGAAGATGCCCCATACATTACAATACAAGTCAATAGGTGGCTTCAGAAGACGCCTTCACGTCCTTTTGAACGCTTTGCTTGGGTTTTTGCACTTTGCTCTTTGTTGAATGGTGTTAAAAAATAATAAGTGATAAAGACAACACAAAATTTGCGGATAAGGCGCTAAAAAAACCTTCACCGGTGGTAAAAAACGACTAAAAATCGCTCCTAAAACAACCAAGAAAAACGCTGGAGTTTCCTGAAACATCGTCCTTTTGAAGAACTCAGTGGGTTAGCCTGCCTGTAAAGATGTGGCATGCACGTTCCCGAAATCTGACCCCTGTCCCCCAGAACCGATCCCGAGACGCCCAAATAATGGCAGGAACATCCATTTTTGGGCTAGGTTACATAAACCCTGTCACTTTTCGCCCCTGGACAGGTCAAAATTTGAGCATTGGTAAATATGGAAAAGCTTCACATTAATATTAAACAACGAGGCCTGTGAATGGAATTGCATTGGGAGAGATTTATCAGAACTTGAAAATGTGAGTGTTGCCTATAGCAACCAATCAGAATCCATCTGTCATCCTTCACAAGCCCCTTTTCAAATGAAAGCAGAGACCTGATTGGTTGCTATGCGCAGCTGCTTATATTTTGCAGTGTTACTAAGGACTAAAATGTCAGATCAATGGTTTATCGAGATAAAGGGAATAGTTAATGTTAGTATTGATAAATATTACATCCCTTCTAGCCTATTACCTCCAAGTAGGATTGATCCTTATTTATGCCCTTTATATGAGAATATATGGCAGGAGCGTAGCTATAGTGGGTGCAGGGGTTGTAGTCGCACCTTGCCCTGAAGCCTGGTGGGGCCCAAAGGTCCTTTTGGACCATATCAGACCAATGCTATTAACCCCTTAACGACCCATGACGTACTGGGTACGTCATGGATCGTGTGCCTTTAAGCCCCACCCCCTGCCGCGGGCAGGCGGCGATCCGCGCACATATCAGCTGTTTTCAACAGCTGACATGTGTGCCTGCTAGCTGCGGGTGGAAGCGATTCCATTAACCCCTTACATATCGCTGCCAAAATTTAGCAGCGATATGTATATGCGCGTCGCCATAACAGTCACTTACCCCGTCCCCACCGGAAGTCACGTGACATGATCACGTGACTTTCGGTGGTTGCCACGGTAGCACAGGGTCATGTGATGACGCCTGTAGCTAACATGACTCACTTCCATTGAAAGTAAAGCACCAAATCGGCAGTTCTCAGCTCTGTAGCTGATATCTGCAGATAGTGCAGAGCGATCGGCTTGCTGATCACTATAGCCCCCTAGGGGAACTAGTAAAATAAAATAAAAAAAAGTAAAAAAAAAAGTTTTAAAAAAAATTTAAAAAAACCTAAAAGTTCAAATCACCCCCATTCCCCTCATTGAAAATTAAAGGGTTAAAAAAATAAAAAATATACACATATTTGGTATCGCCGCGTTCAGAAATGCCCGATCTATCAAAATATAAAATCAATTAATCTGATCAGTAAATGGCATAGCGGCAAAAAAATTCCAAACGCCAAAATTACATTTTTTGGTCGCCGCAAATTTTGCGCAAAATGGAATAACAGGTGATCAAAACGTAGCATGTGCGCAAAAAATTTACCGTTAAAAACGTCAGGTCGAGACGCAAAAAATAAGCAGTCACAGAGCCTTAGATCCCAAAAAATGAGAACGCTACGGGTTTTGGAAAATGGCGCAAAATGTGCGCCACTTTTTTTGGACAAGCTTGTGAATTTTTTTTAACTCCTTAGACACAAGTAAAACCAAACAAGTTTGGTGTCTACAAACTCGCACTGACCTAAGGCATCACATAGATACATCAGTTTTACCATATAGTGAACACAGTGAATAAAATATCCCAAAAACTATTGTACGATCACACTTTTTTTGCAATTTTTCCGCACTTGGAATTTTTTTGCCGTTTTCCAGTACACTATATGGTAAAACGTATGGTTTCATTTAAAAGTAAAACTTGTCCCGCAAAAAACAAGCCCTTACATGGCAAGATTGATGGAAAAATAAAAAAGTTACGGCTCTCGGAAGAAGGGGAGCAAAAAACAAAAACGCAAAAACGGAAAGTGCCCGGGGCCTGAAGGGGTTAAAGACCCAGCAGTGATGGTTGGGTGTGGGTGTTTGTGCATTGGGGACGACAAGCTTTAAAGGGGTATTCCCATCTCCAAGATCCTATCCCAATATGTAGCAAATCCGATATGCGCAAGTGCAATCGTACCCTAACTGACTATATGTGTGGTCATAACCATGGATACTGAAGGTCCTGCAATGCCCTGCACATGAGGTAAGAGACATAGATATATCAGGAGAACTATACTATATTTATAATTGGAGATATTTGCTGATATTATTATTATTACACCTACTACATATTGGGATAGGATCTTGGAGATGGGAATATCGCTTTAAGTTATACCTCTTATAGAAAAAAAGCACCTGGTGAAATGTTTTTAAATTTTCTCATTTGATCAATCGAGAGGACAAATATTTTTTCAGTTTTTTTTCCCCCAGTGTCGGTTGCAAATTTATCAACTTGTGAGGAAGTAGAAATCACCGAGCACATGGTTTTCATTCTCAGGTCGTTACAGCCGTCATTTATATTGTGGCAGGAACAGGAAAAAAACAAATGTGTTAGGGATGTGGTGATAATCTAGAGGCGTCACTCCGGTCAGAGTGAAACCGTCAGGGACACGGCCTCATCAGCGGCTCTCGTCTCCCGATCTACATGACTAAGGATTAGGGCAGAGTGGGAAATACTGCGAGCAACATTAAAAAAGTTTTCCAGTTTAAGAAAAAAAAAAAGTCTTGCTTCCAAGGTGCAATTTTTTTAAAAAAAAGTGCTTTACTCACCCTCTCCAGGTCCAGCGCTGAGTCTCTGCCGCTGATTCCGCCGCCTGTTATTATCTGCAGACAATCAGTGAGCTCAGCCGCCAGTGTCCAAGCCTTGTAGCAAGATAACTAAGGCCTCCTTCACACGTCCGTGTTTCTTGTACATGTGACGTCCATGTTCATTTTCACATATACCGGAGACATAGACACAAGTAAGCCCAGTAAATTCAATGGGTTTGTACACACGTGCGTGTTTCCATACGGACCTTGCTCCACACGGCAACGTGTCTGTTTTCTGCCAGCAGCCCGGATGTCATATGGACCGCACACTGATGTGATCTGAGTGACATCAGTGTATCATGTACCAGAGCAAACACGTCACTTAAAAAAAAAGATAATTTTTATACTTACCTGTCTCCAGCTCTGCTGTTGCTTCCGGGCCGCTCATTATGCTTATTAATATTCACTGCACTCATTGCAGACCCAGAAGCAGCAGCAGCGCCAGCGAGCGATAGGTAAGTATAGGAGCTCATACTGTCCGTGTGCTATCCGGATGTCACATGGATAGCACATGAAACACACACATGGACACATATATGCATCTACACCATGACTGTGCAAAATGTTTGTTTTTGCACGAATGTATGAAGGGGGCCTAAGTGGAATTTGCAATCTAATTTACTTACTTTTCTCCCATGGAGCATTGCCAATAAAATTCTACCCTTAGCTGGTTTCTTTCAAATAAACCCGCCTTTTATGTAATGCTAGCTTATATGGGTGTGCGGCCCTTTAAGACGGGCAGGACAAATATGGGGCACTGGAGTGAAAAGAACAGAATCCCTATAGCAGATATTAAAATGGGGGCAGAATTTCTCCACTTTTTTATTACCTCACGGTCTTTCTGCTAAACTATAGCCAATTTCCCATCGCCTTTTTTGCTACCGTACTAATGCATCTGGGGCGCTACCAGGGCCGTAACTACAATAGGGGCAGTGGTTGCAATCGCACCTGGGCATCAGAGCCTAGCGGGCCTCAAAAGTCCTTTTACCTATATGAGAAGACCAAGAATATTAAAATGAATTGCAATAATTGAGTGCACCATCGCAGCTCTTGCATCGGGGCCCAGTTACACCACTTGGCGCTAACTAATAACAAATGGCATGGAACCAATCAGGACTGGGGCCCCCCTCTGCCAAGTGCGCTAGAAATAGCACTCCTTTGTAATAGGAGGCCTGTCACCTGCAATAAATATGTCATTTTTTTACCTTATATAATTGCCGCTGTTCTCCTGAATCTTGCATTGTTTTTCTTCTGTTCCTGCACTTCTCTATCCTCAGACATCACTGTCCATAAATCCAGTATTGTTAGTCAAGTGGGCGTGTCCTTAAACCTTTTCTGTAGACGTGTCCTTGAAGACCACACCCAGTTGGCTAAAATATACTATATTTACATATAGGGTAGAGCATGGGCGTACCCAGGATCAAAACTGGGGGGGGCAAGCCATGGTCGTTCAGGTTGTAAAATATTAGAACGGAAAAGGTGAATGAAACAAAAATTTTAAGAGAATTACATGTAATTATAGCTCGATTAATGACTCCGCCGCGCCGCGCCCCTCCCCACACACACACACACACACACACACACAATGCACCCCCATTACTCCCTACACACACACACACACACACAATGCACCCCCATTACTCCCTACACACACACACACACACACACACACACACACACACACACACACAATGCACCCCCATTACTCCCTACACACACACACACACACACACACACAATGCACCCCCATTACTCCCTACACACACACACACACACACACACACAATGCACCCCCATTACTCCCTACACACACACACACACAATGCACCCCCATTACTCCCTACACACACACAATGCACCCCCCATCACCCCTACACACACACAATGCACCCCCCCATCACCCCTTACACACACACACACAATGCACCCCCCCATCACCCCCTACACACACAAAATGCACCCCCCATCCCCTTTTACACACACACAAAATCCACCTCCCCATCACCCCCTACACACACACACACACACACACACACACACACAATGCACCCCCATTACTCCCTACACACACACACACACACACACACACACACAATGCACCCCCATTACTCCCTACACACACACACACAATGCACCCCCCATCACCCCTACACACACACACACACACAATGCACCCCCCCATTACCCCCTACACACACAAAATGCACCCCCCATCCCCTTTTACACACACACAAAATGCACCTCCCCATCACCCCCTACACACTCACACACACACACACACACACACACAATGCACCCCCCATCACAATACAGTGCACCCTCCATTACTCCTCCCCCCACACACAATACAATGCACCCTCCATTACCCCCTCCCCAGACATAATACATTGCACCCCCCTTCACCCCCTGCAGACACAAATTACACTATCCCATCACTACACACACCTGCCCCCCCCCCTCCCTCGAAATACAGTGCTCCTCCTCTGCCTGTCACAAAGCTGTGTCTCCTTCACAAATGTTCCCCGTGATCTCATCACGTTGCTGCACGTCGGGGGCGGGGCCCCATCCCGGCGCGCTGTTCACATGTATTTACGTCTGAAAGACGCAAATACATTTGAATAGGAAGAAGGAGGAAGCTGCGGTCACCGTCGCGCTCCTCTGCACTGTGTGCATGCCGGGCACACAGCAGGGCCGGCACAGCACAGCGCGCTGCCTCCTGCTGCAGCTAGTGTGCCCGGCATGTACACACTGCTAAGGAGCGCGCCGGTGGCTGCAGATACAGCGGCCCACTACAGGCACCGGCCCACTACACCGTGCCCCTGCTTCTAGGGGGGGGCAGCTGCCCCCCCTGCCCCTCGCTGGGTACGCCCATGGGGTAGAGGGGGCTATATCTCCAGAATGGAGAGAGGTGCATACGTAAACGAAAAATAACACCAGATTCCGGAGAACATTGATATTTTATAATAGGTAAATAGTAATAATAGTAAAACAATTGTGCATTTATGGCAATTGAAACATGAGCCTATGTCTATACAGCTGATCCATCGTATATCACTTGATGTCACTCCCTTTTCTCAAAATTTAGTTTGAATAACTATATATTTTTCCATTACTGATTTTGATTAAAAAGACGGAATCTCCTGGGCTCCTCCTGAGAATGCTCCTGCATAGTTTAACGAGCCATCATAGACTTGGCGCCTTTCTCATAGGGTAGACCTCAGATTTCATCACGCTAGACCACGGCCTATAATTACTAAGGATTCGGCCAACTTGTCCTATACAGGAAGCACCGGTCTGGTTTTCCAGGGTAAATGTTCGCCTCTTCTCCCATACTGTGCGGATGAATGCATGAATCTAATGCGGAACACATTCACTTCTGCAAAGATATCAGATTATGATCTGAGAAAGCCGCCATTTAATGATGAATTTTCTTGAAGTAGACATATTTTTTTTTTTAATTGTGCTCGCAGGATATTTGTAAGACCCTCCATCTTCCACCTGAGCGTGCCCCAAGACCACAAAAGACCATCTTTTATTGCATATTTACATAAAAGCCACCGATTTTGTGCAATAGTTTTGGCTTGTCGGACAGTTCCGAGGAAATCAAGATTGTCGGCAAGTACGGAAAAAGAGTATGTTATACAAAAAGATGGAAAAATAATGGGCTGGTATCCAAACTGCCACAGACAAATGTACTTGGTGGCCCATGGTAATCTGTAATCCTTCTACATTTCCAAATAATCTATTCAAGGGCAATTTCAGACTCAGGCTAGCCAACATATAACATGCTAGGATTTTTGTATATAGCCTAAATCCAGTGCTATACTGGCACTATCAGGCTGATTCTATACATACAGTGCTATACTGGCACTATCAGGCTGATTCTATACATACAGTGCTATACTGGCACTATCAGGCTGAGTCTATACATACAGTGCTATACTGGCACTATCAGGCTAATTCTATACATACAGTGCTATACTGGCGCTATCAGGCTGATTCTATACATACAGTGCTATACTGGTGCTATCAGGCTGATTCTATACATACAGTGCTATACTGGCACTATCAGGCTGATTCTATACATACAGTGCTATACTGGCACTATCAGGCTGATTCTATACATACAGTGCTATACTGGCACTATCAGGCTGATTCTATACATACAGTGCTATACTGGCACTATCAGGCTGATTCTATACATACAGTGCTATACTGGCACTATCAGGCTGATTCTATACATACAGCACTATACTGGCACTATCAGGCTGATTCTATACATACAGTGCTATACTGGCACTATCAGGCTGATTCTATACATACAGTGCTATACTGGCTCTATCAGGCTGATTCTATACATACAGTGCTATACTGGCACTATCAGGCTGAGTCTATACATACAGTGCTATATTGGCACTATCAGGCTGATTCTATACATACAGTGCTATACTGTCACTATCAGGCTGATTCTATACATACAGTGCTATACTGGCACTATCAGGCTGATTCTATACATACAGTGCTATACTGGCACTATCAGGCTGATTCTATACATACAGCACTATACTGGCACTATCAGGCTGATTCTATACATACAGTGCTATACTGGCACTATCAGGCTGATTCTATACATACAGTGCTATACTGGCTCTATCAGGCTGATTCTATACATACAGTGCTATACTGGCACTATCAGGCTGAGTCTATACATACAGTGCTATACTGGCACTATCAGGCTGAGTCTATACATACAGTGCTATACTGGCACTATCAGGCTAATTCTATACATACAGTGCTATACTGGCTACTGGCGCTATCAGGCTGATTCTATACATACAGTGCTATACTGGCACTATCAGTCTGATTCTATACATATAGTGCTATACTGGCGCTATCAGGCTGATTCTATACATACAGTGCTATACTAGCACTATCAGGCTGATTCTATACATACAGTGCTATACTGGCACTATCAGGCTGAGTCTATACATACAGTGCTATACTGGCACTATCAGGCTGATTCTATACATACAGTGCTATACTGGCACTATCAGGCTGATTCTGTACATACAGTGCCATACTGGCACTATCAGGCAGAGTCAATACATACAGTCCTATACTGGCACTATCAGGCTGATTCTATACATACAGTGCTATACTGACACTATCAGGCTGATTCTATACATACAGTGCTATACTGGCACTATCAGGCTGATTCTATACATACAGTGCTATACTGGCTCTATCAGGCTGATTCTATACATACAGTGCTATACTGGCACTATCAGGCTGAGTCTATACATACAGTGCTATATTGGCACTATCAGGCTGATTCTATACATACAGTGCTATACTGTCACTATCAGGCTGATTCTATACATACAGTGCTATACTGGCACTATCAGGCTGATTCTATACATACAGTGCTATACTGGCACTATCAGGCTGATTCTATACATACAGCACTATACTGGCACTATCAGGCTGATTCTATACATACAGTGCTATACTGGCACTATCAGGCTGATTCTATACATACAGTGCTATACTGGCTCTATCAGGCTGATTCTATACATACAGTGCTATACTGGCACTATCAGGCTGAGTCTATACATACAGTGCTATACTGGCACTATCAGGCTGATTCTATACATACAGTGCTATACTGGCACTATCAGGCTGATTCTGTACATACAGTGCCATACTGGCACTATCAGGCAGAGTCAATACATACAGTCCTATACTGGCACTATCAGGCTGATTCTATACATACAGTGCTATACTGACACTATCAGGCTGATTCTATACATACAGTGCTATACTGGCACTATCAGGCTGATTCTATACATACAGTGCTATACTGGCTCTATCAGGCTGATTCTATACATACAGTGCTATACTGGCACTATCAGGCTGAGTCTATACATACAGTGCTATATTGGCACTATCAGGCTGATTCTATACATACAGTGCTATACTGTCACTATCAGGCTGATTCTATACATACAGTGCTATACTGGCACTATCAGGCTGATTCTATACATACAGTGCTATACTGGCACTATCAGGCTGATTCTATACATACAGCACTATACTGGCACTATCAGGCTGATTCTATACATACAGTGCTATACTGGCACTATCAGGCTGATTCTATACATACAGTGCTATACTGGCTCTATCAGGCTGATTCTATACATACAGTGCTATACTGGCACTATCAGGCTGAGTCTATACATACAGTGCTATACTGGCACTATCAGGCTGAGTCTATACATACAGTGCTATACTGGCACTATCAGGCTAATTCTATACATACAGTGCTATACTGGCGCTATCAGGCTGATTCTATACATACAGTGCTATACTGGCACTATCAGTCTGATTCTATACATATAGTGCTATACTGGCGCTATCAGGCTGATTCTATACATACAGTGCTATACTAGCACTATCAGGCTGATTCTATACATACAGTGCTATACTGGCACTATCAGGCTGAGTCTATACATACAGTGCTATACTGGCACTATCAGGCTGATTCTATACATACAGTGCTATACTGGCACTATCAGGCTGATTCTGTACATACAGTGCCATACTGGCACTATCAGGCAGAGTCAATACATACAGTCCTATACTGGCACTATCAGGCTGATTCTATACATACAGTGCTATACTGACACTATCAGGCTGATTCTATACATACAGTGCTATACTGGCGCTATCAGGCTGATTCTATACATACAGCGCTATACTGGCGCTATCAGGCTGATTCTATACATACAGCGCTATACTGGCACTATCAGGCTGATTCTATACATACAGTGCTATACTGGCACTATCAGGTGGATTCTATACATAGAGTGCTATACTGGCACTATCAGGCTGATTCTATACATACAGTGCTATACTGGCACTATCTGGCTGATTCTATACATACAGTGCTATACTGGCGCTATCAGGCTGATTCTATACATACAGTGCTATACTGGCGCTATCAGGCTGATTCTATACATACAGCACTATACTGGCACTATCAGGCTGAGTCTATACATACAGTGTTATACTGGCGCTATCAGGCTGATTCTATACATACAGTGCTATACTGGCACTATCAGGCTGATTCTATACATACAGTGCTATACTGGCACTATCAGGCTGATTCTATACATACAGTGCTATACTGGCACTATCAGTCTGATTCTATACATACAGTGCTATACTGGCGCTATCAGGCTGATTCTATACATACAGTGCCATACTAGCACTATCAGGCTGATTCTATACATACAGTGCTATGCTGGCACTATCAGGCTGAGTCTATACATACAGTGCTATACTGGCACTATCAGGCTGATTCTGTACATACAGTGCCATACTGGCACTATCAGGCAGAGTCAATACATACAGTGCTATACTGGCACTATCAGGCTGATTCTATACATACAGTGCTATACTGACACTATCAGGCTGATTCTATACATACAGTGCTATACTGGCGCTATCAGGCTGATTCTATACATACATCGCTATACTGGCGCTATCAGGCTGATTCTATACATACAGCGCTATACTGGCACTATCAGGCTGATTCTATACATACAGTGCTATACTGGCACTATCAGGTGGATTCTATACATAGAGTGCTATACTGGCACTATCAGGCTGATTCTATACATACAGTGCTATACTGGCACTATCTGGCTGATTCTATACATACAGTGCTATACTGGCGCTATCAGGCTGATTCTATACATACAGTGCTATACTGGCGCTATCAGGCTGATTCTATACATACAGCACTATACTGGCACTATCAGGCTGAGTCTATACATACAGTGCTATACTGGCGCTATCAGGCTGATTCTATACATACAGTGCTATACTGGCACTATCAGGCTGATTCTATACATACAGTGCTATACTGGCACTATCAGGCTGACTCTATACATACAGCGCTATACTGGCACTATCAGGCTGAGTCTATACATACAGTGCTATACTGGCACTATCAGGCTGATTCTATACATACAGCGCTATACTGGTACTATCAGGCTGACTCTATACATATAGTGCTATACTGGCACTATCAGGCTGAGTCTATACATACAGTGCTATACTGGCGCTATCAGGCTGATTCTATACATACAGTGCTATACTGGCGCTATCAGGCTGATTCTATACATACAGCGCTATACTGGTAATATCAGGCTGACTCTATACATACAGCGCTATACTGGCACTATCAGGCTGATTCTATACATACAGCGCTATACTGGTACTATCAGGCTGATTCTGTACATACAGTGCCTTACTGGCACCATCAGGCTGAGTCTATACATACAGTGCTATACTGGCTCTATCAGGCTGATTCTATACATACAGTGCTATACTGGCACTATCAGGCTGATTCTATACATACAGTGCTATACTGGCGCTATCAGGCTGATTCTATACATACAGTGCTATACTGGCGCTATCAGGCTGATTCTATACATACAGCGCTATACTGGCACTATCAGGCTGATTCTATACATACAGTGCTATACTGGCACTATCAGGCTGATTCTATACATACAGTGCTATACTGGCTCTATCAGGCTGATTCTATACATACAGTGCTATACTGGCACTATCAGGCTGAGTCTATACATACAGTGCTATACTGGCACTATCAGGCTGAGTCTATACATACAGTGCTATACTGGCACTATCAGGCTAATTCTATACATACAGTGCTATACTGGCGCTATCAGGCTGATTCTATACATACAGTGCTATACTGGCACTATCAGTCTGATTCTATACATACAGTGCTATACTGGCGCTATCAGGCTGATTCTATACATACAGTGCCATACTAGCACTATCAGGCTGATTCTATACATACAGTGCTATTCTGGCACTATCAGGCTGATTCTGTACATACAGTGCCATACTGGCACTATCAGGCTGAGTCTATACATACAGTGCTATACTGGCACTATCAGGCTGATTCTATACATACAGTGCTATACTGGCACTATCAGGCTGATTCTGTACATACAGTGCCATACTGGCACTATCAGGCAGAGTCAATACATACAGTGCTATACTGGCACTATCTGGCTGATTCTATACATACAGTGCTATACTGGCGCTATCAGGCTGATTCTATACATACAGTGCTATACTGGCGCTATCAGGCTGATTCTATACATACAGCACTATACTGGCACTATCAGGCTGAGTCTATACATACAGTGCTATACTGGCGCTATCAGGCTGATTCTATACATACAGTGCTATACTGGCACTATCAGGCTGACTCTATACATACAGCGCTATACTGGCACTATCAGGCTGAGTCTATACATACAGTGCTATACTGGCACTATCAGGCTGATTCTATACATACAGCGCTATACTGGTAATATCAGGCTGACTCTATACATACAGCGCTATACTGGCACTATCAGGCTGATTCTATACATACAGCGCTATACTGGTACTATCAGGCTGATTCTGTACATACAGTGCCTTACTGGCACCATCAGGCTGAGTCTATACATACAGTGCTATACTGGCTCTATCAGGCTGATTCTATACATACAGTGCTATACTGGCGCTATCAGGCTGATTCTATACATACAGTGCTATACTGGCGCTATCAGGCTGATTCTATACATACAGCGCTATACTGGTACTATCAGGCTGACTGTATACATACAGTGCTGTACTGGCACTATCAGGCTGACTCTATACATACAGTGCTATACTGGCACTATCAGGCTGATTCTATATATACAGTGCTATACTGGCACTATCAGGCTGATTCTATACATATAGTGCTGTACTGGCACTATCAGGCTGATTCTATACATACAGTGCTATACTGGCACTATCAGGCTGATTCTATACATACAGTGCTGTACTGCCACTATTAGGCTGATTCTATACATACAGCGCTCTACTGGCGCTATCAGGCTGATTCTATACATACAGTGCTATACTGGCACTATCAGGCTGATTCTGTACATACAGTGCCATACTGGCACTATCAGGCAGAGTCAATACATACAGTGCTATACTGGCACTATCTGGCTGATTCTATACATACAGTGCTATACTGGCGCTATCAGGCTGATTCTATACATACAGTGCTATACTGGCGCTATCAGGCTGATTCTATACATACAGCACTATACTGGCACTATCAGGCTGAGTCTATACATACAGTGCTATACTGGCGCTATCAGGCTGATTCTATACATACAGTGCTATACTGGCACTATCAGGCTGACTCTATACATACAGCGCTATACTGGCACTATCAGGCTGAGTCTATACATACAGTGCTATACTGGCACTATCAGGCTGATTCTATACATACAGCGCTATACTGGTAATATCAGGCTGACTCTATACATACAGCGCTATACTGGCACTATCAGGCTGATTCTATACATACAGCGCTATACTGGTACTATCAGGCTGATTCTGTACATACAGTGCCTTACTGGCACCATCAGGCTGAGTCTATACATACAGTGCTATACTGGCTCTATCAGGCTGATTCTATACATACAGTGCTATACTGGCGCTATCAGGCTGATTCTATACATACAGTGCTATACTGGCGCTATCAGGCTGATTCTATACATACAGCGCTATACTGGTACTATCAGGCTGACTGTATACATACAGTGCTGTACTGGCACTATCAGGCTGACTCTATACATACAGTGCTATACTGGCACTATCAGGCTGATTCTATATATACAGTGCTATACTGGCACTATCAGGCTGATTCTATACATATAGTGCTGTACTGGCACTATCAGGCTGATTCTATACATACAGTGCTATACTGGCACTATCAGGCTGATTCTATACATACAGTGCTGTACTGCCACTATTAGGCTGATTCTATACATACAGCGCTCTACTGGCGCTATCAGGCTGATTCTATACATACAGTGCTATACTGGCACTATCAGGCTGAGTCTATACATACAGTGCTATACTGGTGCTATCAGGCTGATTCTATACATACAGTGCTATACTGGCACTATCAGGCTGATTCTATACATACAGTGCTATACTGGCACTATCAGGCTGATTCTATACATACAGTGCTATACTGGCACTATCAGGCTGATTCTATACATACAGTGCTATACTGGCACTATCAGGCTGACTCTATACATACAGTGCTATACTGGCACTATCAGGCTGATTCTATACATACAGTGCTATACTGGCACTATCAGTCCATCCTGCTCAGGACCTGAATGCCGGCGAGTGTGTATGACGTTGGACCTGTCATGCACCGCGGCTGTTACGGTCACAGGTGCAGTATACAGGCTGGTACCAGGGAACAGACAGGACAGACACAGCAGAGCAGAACTGGTTGCATGCATGACTGGTGCTGGAGACTGGCAGACAGACAGACAGGACCAATACACAGGCTTGGATCAAATCCTAATGCATTGCTCTGGCCCCTCCCATAAGGGGACGGAGCTTTAAATACCAGGTGCCTTCCAGTGATAGGCTGGGAGGCACCTGGGGACTTCCTCTTGAAGGGTCAGGAAGCGCACGGTAAGGCCCCCTGGGCTGGAGACCAGAAAACTCCAGCAAGTAATCACAGGGCCTGGGGCCTAGGCGGGAGCTGGAGACCGACACATACGGGAATCCACGAGGGGGAGCCAGGGACAGCAGCACACGTGGGCAGCAACGAAGGGAACGCAGAGGACCACGCGACACGTGGGTTGCCACATAAGGGGGGGCAGCCAAGGACCACGCCACACGAGGATGGCTGTGAAGGGACAATGCCGATATGACTTAGCGGAACGCCGGCACAGTAGGCGCTATAGCAAGATTTTTGGTAGCCTATTTCATTGGTGTCAGGTTGTTGTCTTGTTTGCAAAGAGCAAGAGCCAAAAATGTTCAGTTAATTAAAATAAATATACATAAAATATATATATATATAATTTGGAAACTAGAGCTAAATTTATCGCCAGTTTCGATGCGGTGGGTAGCATCGGCTGTAAATAGTGTCCTCTATAAACTGAAGAATTAATCCCATTGTCTCTGGGTAAAGCTCTCAGCCATTTAACACCTTCTCGCAGATCCCAACCGGCAGAGATCTAAACAACGTGACTCCGTCCAGGCCGATACACATGGTTCTTATTTATGCAAACGTACAAAGCAAATTCTCCATATGAAAACAAAATGTCTTAAAAATGTGAGTAAAAGGGTGCCGAGTACAGCGTGTCAGCCGAGGTACTTAGCGATTGCTCTGTATGAACCCTCCCTAAGATTACTTATATAAACAGCACAAATGGTCTGGATACATCGAGCCGAGCTGAAAAAAAACCTATTACTAGCCAGCTGGGTTCACACAGAATATCGCTTGTATATACTGCGGATGATATACTCAAGTGCTGGGGGTGATACCTGTCAGGACATGTGCAATATAAATGATTTAGGAACTTTCCCACCTATACACTATGAGGATTCTCCACGAAGGACAAATAGAGAGTAATCAAGATGCGTTTGGTTCATGCAATGGTTTGGGGCCAAATTCACTTGCCATGGACCAAGTAGCTTGATAGGTTAAAGTGTGGTTCTGTTGAACATTTATAAATTGGGATGTCCACTACTTGGACAACCCCGTCTGATTCCACATTTTTCCCCGGGTAAAATAATAAAGCGTATACTCACCTCCTGTACCAGCATCCTTCCAGCGGTGTCCAGGATCGCGGTGCTGGTGCTCATGGGACGTTGTGACATCACATGAGCCCCATGTCCAATCAGCACCGACTTCCTTCTCCCCGCTTTTGGACCAAACGATCAATCAACAGGAAGTGAGCACTTCTACTGCTGCGCTCACTTCCTGTTGATTACCGTATTTTGCGTTTTATAAGATGCACCCCGAATTAAGAGATAAAAAAGGTAAAAAAAAAATAAAAATGGGATCCGTTTTATAATCTGGTGTTGTGTTACCGGAGGGGGGTAGCAGTGGTGGTGAAGCGGGGTCACAGGAGGCAGAGGTTGTGCTGGCAGCCGTGGCAGGAGCGGGTCAGTGCAGTCAGCTGCGGCGGGTCAGTAGCTTCAGCCGCAGCGGGTCCGTGGTGGCAGCGGCAGTCAGTGGCAGCAGAAGCGGCGGCGACCATGGTGGCAGGTGTGGCAGTGGGTGAGTGGTGGAGCAAGCCGGTGCAGTGAGTGTCACAGTCTGTCCGCGGTCCCGGTTCAAATGATGGCGCCTGGAGCGGCACATGTGCAGATGGAGTTCTCATCCAAGGGCTCCATCTGCGCACGCACTGACTCCTGGCGCCATCATTTGAAACTGGGACCGCGGACACACTGGGACACCTGCCGCACAGCCACCCGCCTGCCCAGAGTGGCAGCCAGCAGGCCGTCCGCCCACCCGCACAGAGAGGCAGCCTTCCTCCTGGACTGAGAGGCAGCCGGCACCGACAGGCACCTGGCTGCCTGCACCCAGCCACAGGCACCCGGCTGCCCGAACGCACCCGGTCGTCGCACAGACAGCCCCCCGGTAAGCTATATTCGGATTTTAAGATGCATCCCTCATTTTTCTCCAAAATTTTTGGGAGGAAAAGTGCGATTTATAATCAGAAAAATACGGTAATTTGTTTGGTCCAAAGGCAGTAATTGGACACGAAACTCACGTGACATCACAACGTTACTTGAGCCCCAACACCGTGATCCTGGTCACCGCTGGAAGGATGCCGGTACGGGAGATTAGTAAAGGCTTTATTATTTTACCTGGGGGAAAACATATGGAATCAGAAGGGGTTGTCCTAATGATGAACACCTTTAAAGTAGAATTTTATGAAAATTATTAGAAATTAAAGTTAACAGCAGGATCTTAATAGTAAAGCTAACTAATTGAGCAAAGCCAATCTCTTCTAACAAATCAGGTGAAAGGGGTTTTTTTCTGCACTCTTAACGCACCTCTCTATGGGATATGTTTCCAGTGCAGAAATATGTTTCCATAGTTACAGACTACAAACAAATCTTTTGTAGTCTGATCCTGCAGCTACGTAACCAAACTTAAACTTATTCTATCCCTTAGGCTATGTTCACAGGTTGCGTGTTTGCATCTTTTTTTCCCCCCAGAGTTTTTATAATGCAATTTAAAAGCTGCTTTTTAAAATACCAGCAAGGGGGGGTTGAATTGGAAAACTGCAATTTTTTTAAATCTGCAAATTGTCTATTTTTTTAATGTTCTCCACCCATAGAAAGCAATGAGAAATCCCAAAAAGGTTCAAAAAAACGCAACTGTGGCTTTTTGCTGTTTTTTTCCCCAGCGTTTTTTGCGAATAAAACGAACGTCTGTAAACGTTTGCTGTAGTCAAATGACACATATAATCCAAGCCAAAATGTGCACCAAAACTTGCTTTTTGAAAGCAGTTTAATTACTGCCGTGAGATCAGATTGTACTTGCACAAAAAAATGCTTAAAAACTGCAAGAGGTGAACATAGCATTAGGCGATGTGCGGACGCTGCAGAGATTTTCTGCATGAAATGTGCACCTTTTGGCTGAAAAACTTACCAAAAAAAACGCATGCGCTTTGTTGCGTTTTTGGTGCGTTTTAGATAGGTCTTTGTGCCATGTGTTTTTTTTAATGAAGTCAATAGGTTTAAGGGCTAAAAGACGCAGGAACAAATGCACCAACAATTGAGATGCTACAGATTATTTTCTGCATCAAATCTGCAAGTAAAAAATAAGCAATGTGCGCACAGCACTTCAGAAATCTCATTGGCTTTGCTGGCATAAAGATGCACCAAATCTGCCCAAAATCTTAGTAAAAAAATGCATCCTTCGGGTGCGTGCCCACGATTAGTGTTTGCAGCGTTTTGGATGTAGCATGCTTCAGCTGCGTCAAAAACACTGCGTTGTACAGTACAAGCGTAATGGATGGATTTCTAGTAATCTCGTACCCACTGTGCTTCTTTCTGCAGCAAACACTGACCTGCAGTGCATGTTTCCAGATCGCAGCATGTCACTTGTTTGCTGCGAAATTGCCTGCGTCCTCTGTAGGGAGAACACAAGTAAAAGACCGTAGCCACCGAACCCTGATCGTGGGCACAGTCAGCTGCGGTCTCCTGCAGAGGAGACTCGCGGCCCCGCAGGTCAGGACCTGCTGCGTTCTGAATGCAGCGAGTCCTGATCGTGGGCACACACCCTTAAGGGCACTTTACACGCAGCGATGTCGCTGGTGAAAGCACCCGCCCCCGTTGGTTGTGCGTCACGGGCAAATCACTGCCCGTGGCGCACAACATCACTAACACCCATCACACATACTTACCTGCTGAGCGACGTCGCTGTTGCCGGTGAAGCGCCTCCTTTCTAAGGGGGCGGTTCGTGCATCATCACAGCGGCGTCACTAAGCGGCCGCCCAATAGAAGTGAAGGGGTGGCGATGAGCGGGCCCAACATCCCGCTCACCTCCTTCCTTCCGCATTGCCAGCGGCCGCAGGTGAGCTGTAGTTCGTCGTTCCCGAGGTGTCACACGTAGCGATGTGTGCTGCTGCAGGAACGACGAACAACCTGCGTCCTGCAACAGCAACGATTTTTTGAAAATGAACGATGCGTCAACGATCAACGATAAGGTGAGTATTTTTGATCGTTAACAGCCGTTCATTGGTGTCACACGCAACGACGTCGCTAACGATGCCGGATGTGCGTCACGAAATCCGTGACCCCAACGACATCTCGTTAGCGATATCGTTGCGTGTAAAGCCCCCTTTAGTCTTGCTGATTTACAGACCAACTTTAGGCACTGCCTTGGGAACATGATTTGCCCTGAAGTTTGGACGAGGGCTTCAACAAATTTATGAGTCCAAGGTAGAATATGATGATCTGTGGCAACTGTGGAGTAACATATAACTGCACTTCTAAACTTCAAGGAGTTTCTTTTTTGTCCATAACTTTGGAATTACATGTTTGCAAATGTATTGCATGCACAAAACAGAAGGATTTTTTTTATAATAGAATATTTAGGAAATAGAAAGGTTGCACTTTCCATGCAATGAATTCACTTTGCCTAGTCATTTTCAAAGTACAAATACCATCATAACTGGTGGAATCTATATGTTTGCACCTTATTTTTACTGAGCAGCTTGTAATGGTCAGTTCTGAAGTAAGGAGAGAGTTGTCTTCTTGGAGGAATAGGGACTTAAAAAGGGAAAGTTTGGCTAATTCTTCTGCCAGTAGTGCAGGACACGGGTTTATCGCTGGATGAGGTCAGCTGTCTCTTCAGTAAGGAGAGCGCTCTTATCAAGCACTCTATCTGAGCGGATCAAACATTCCTTTAACCCATCTTTTGTTGCTACATGATTACGCCGGAGTTCAAATATCAGGACAAGTGGGATAAAGTCCATTCTTCACCATCCAAGTAAAGAAAACAAAACATGGAAACAAAGATGTCTGTGTCAGCCCTGGAGAAAGCGTCTCCAAACATATTAGGAAAACTTTCAAGTTTCGTGCACCTCGAGTTTCGCCCCCGGTGGGGGAGGCCGTGTGCTCAGGAGTCTTTTTGTTGGGCAGCTACCTTGGTGTCATCTTCAGACTTAAAAGAAATCCTAATTCTCATTTCACTCCCCTTCTTTCTCTCTTAATTGGTTGGTTGTAAAGCCGCGTCTCTCGTCTTATCTGATGACACTTTTTCTCCCTTTTCACATTTTTGAGATGTAGACTAAATATGAGTCCTGAAATGCTAAATTTACAGATAAAAGTGTAAATATTGATGGTTATTGTGGGCTAGATACATTGTAAGGCTGAGGTCACATGTCCTGGAATCATCCGTTAGAACCGATCCTGCACAGATCCGTTTGAGAAACTGATTCCTGCAGGTTCTGGGTTTTTTTTTTAACATGTGGAGTCTATGGAGGATGGATCCGTTAACTGATTGCTATTTATCTTCCATTTGTAACGGATCCAGTAAGAAGTGAGTTAATGACAAAATGTATAATTGATGAGGAAGGTTGAACTAGATGGACCTAACCTATGTAACTAAGAAAACAACAGGTCCATTACAAATGCAAGTACAACGAATGGCTAAATAGCGATCCATTAATAGATCCGTCCTCCATAGACATCAGTTTCCCAATGGATCTCTGCAGGATCCGTGCTAATGGATGATTACAGGACATGTGAACTCAGCCTAACCCACAATAACAATCAATACTTATCCTTTAACAACGGACGAAAAAGTTGTGTTTACTTAACTTTATTGCCAACAGATCTCTGCTGGATCCAATCTAATGGACGATTACTGGACATGTGAAGTCAGTCTTATATATTAGTATACATCAGTTTATAATGGCTTATATACAGTGCAGTAGATTATTTCTGGTAAAATTGGCTGTAATCAATGGCATTCGCGGAAAGGGGGCGAGACGGGGACATGGGCATTAAACATGGCCGGCAGAGTAGGGGCACAGAGGACCACGCGACACGTGGGTGACCATGCCAGTGAGCAGGGGATCACCCAGCACGAAGATGGCCACGTGGGAGGACAGGGAACCAATATATACGCGGAAATCCTTTTGGGAGAACAGAGGACCACGATACATGTGGGTGACCATGCCGGTGAGCAGGGGATCACACAGCACGAAGATGGCCATGTGGGAGGACAGGGAACCAATACATACGCGGAAGTCCTTGTGGGAGAACAGAGGACCATGCAACATGTGGGTGACCATGCCGGTGACCAGGGTATCACCCAGCACGAAGATGGCCATATGGGAGGACAGTGAACCAATACATACGCGGAAGTCCTTGTGGGAGAACAGAGGACCATGTGACATGTGGGTGACCATGCCGGTGAGCAGGGTATCACCCAGCACGAAGATGGCCATATGGGAGGACAGGGAACCAATACATACGCGGAAGTCCTTGTGGGAGAACAGAGGACCATGCGACATGTGGGTGACCATGCCGGTAAGCAGGGTATCACCCAGCACGAAGATGGCGATATGGGAGGACAGGGAACCAATACATACGCGGAAGTCCTTGTGGGAGAACAGAGGACCATGCAACATGTGGGTGACCATGCCGGTGAGCAGGGTATCACCCAGCACGAAGATGGCCATATGGGAGGACAGGGAACCAATACATACGCGGAAGTCCTTGTGGGAGAACAGAGGACCATGTGACATGTGGGTGACCATGCCGGTGAGCAGGGGGTCACACAGCACGAAGATGGCCATGTGGGAGGACAGGAAACTGATACATACGCGGAAGTCCTTGTGGGAGAACAGAGGACCACGCGACATGTGGGTGACCATGCCGGTGAGCAGGGGATCAGACAGCACGAAGATGGCCATGTAGGAGTCCAGAGGACCATGCGACACATGCAGTACCGCAGAAACAAGCTCACAGTTGAGAAAGTAATGGCGTTGGTATCTCTGCTGGGTGAAAAGGGAGAATAGAGACCATTGACCGGAACGCTGGCACCACACACTATACTCAACTTTTTCCAGCACACAATAAATGCAGAGGAGGTCAAGCATGTGCACCTCTACTTCATTCAAGACCGGCCCATTCTTAATACCGCTAAGGATCCCAGTGGTCAAAATCCCAACGGTCAGCAAGAAGTGGGAATACCTTGCAATTTTGGGAAAACGTAGAGGAGGGGGAGGGAGGTTCTGGGTGGTTCTATGAATGAGGCATTAATTGGAGCCAACTAGAGATGGCATAATAGACACAGTTTGTATTTTCCCAGGGAGACATTCGTAATTAAGTCCAGTCATATAATTTAAGAAAAACTTGTTTGTCCGCCTCCGGAGCTGCCCCAGCTCATCCGTCTTTTGTGGAGGTGGTGGTAGAAGTGAATGTTTAGGCTGGTAGCATGGCTTCTCCTACTGCAGTTAGTCAAGAAGGACGTGTAATGAATACAGAAAAGGTGACAAGAACGTCTTTGAGTAGCAAATCGACTTCAGGTCTGAGAAATGTGACACTCGTTCAAAGCCTGGGCCTCGGAGAAAGTGAAATACACCACCTGTCACAGTGGATTTTGCAGAAGCCCAGATCACAGCCATCTCTGCTTCATTACGAATATCGGAGACTGTAACTTAGAGTGACTCTGGCACTTTTGTGAGAGCGTGTATTTGGATTTCGGTACATAAGCCATGACTCAGCCCCTTCAATTTACACGTCTTAAGCGGCAGTGAAAAGTTGACAAAAGTAATGGCGCTCTGGATCCGCGGTACTTGTCCTAACGTCTGAAGTGTGCAAAGGCTGCAGTCGTCTTGTTAACAACATCTCCACGGAGAGACTTCTGGAAATATGGGAAAATGAGGGAGAAAGAAAACACTTTCCTTATGGACTAGATTTTAGGGCGAGGAAATTTTATGACTACGGAAAGCAGTAAAGGCATTTCTAACGGTAATTATCTTAATGGCCAAATGAGAGTTTTGTGTTGGTGCGCGGAGGAGGGCGCCGGTTGTTGTAGCCCATTGGGGGCGACACATCTTGTATGGAAAGATGGATTCTCATCGGGGATGTATATAAAACATTCAGGTCACAGATCATTCATAACACATAATGCTCCGGACGACGTGTTTTTATGCCTTGGTTGGAAACA